>NC_057807.1:117871749-118171749 GCF_018294505.1 Triticum aestivum | reverse complement strand
CATCTTCATAGGACACCCAAAACAGTTGGGTATACCTCCTGTCTCAGATCCGAAAGCAATAAGGGATTGTTTCTAGAATCAGGTCCTTTCTCGAGGAAAAGTTTCTCTCGAAAGAATTGAGTGGGAGGATGGTGGAAACTTGATGAGGTTATTGAACCGTCTCTTCAACTAGTGTGTGGCAGGGCACAGGAAGTTGTTCCTGTCGCACCTACACCAATTGAAGTGGAAGCTTATGATATTGATCATGAAACTTCGAATCAAGTCACTACCAAACCTCGTGGGATGACAAGGATGCGTACTACTTCAGAGTGGTACGTAATCCTGTCTTGGAAGTCATGTTGCTGGACAACAATGAACCTACGAGCTATGGAGAAGCGATGGTGGGCCCGGATTCCGATAAATGGCTCGAGGCCATAAAATCCGAGAACGGATCCATGGACTTTGGTGGACTTGCCCGATGATCGGCAAGCCATTAAGATAAATGGATCTTTAAGAAGAAGACGGACGTGGATGGTAATGTCACCGTCCATGAAGCTCGACTTGTGGCGAAAAGTTTTTCACAAGTTCAAGGAGTTGACTACGATGAGATTTTCTCATCCGTAGCGATGCTTAAAGTCCGTCGGATTCATGTTAGCATTAGCTGTATTTATGAAATCTGGCAGATGGATATCAAAACGAGTTTCCTTACCAGTTTTCGTGAGGAAAGATTGTAGGTAATACAATCAGAAAGTTTTTGTCGATCCTAAGGATGCTAAAAGGTATGCTAGCTCCAGCGATCCTTCTAAGGACTGGAGTGAGCATCTCGGAGTTGGAATGTATGCTTTGATGATGATCAAAGATTTTGGGTTTGTACAAAGTTTATGAGAAACTTGTATTTCCAAAGAAGTGAGTGGGAGCACTATAGAATTTCTGATGAGTATATGTTGTTGATCAGAAATGACGTAGAATTTCTGGAAAGCATATAGGGTTATTTTGAAAGTGTTTTTCAATGGAAAGCCTGGATTAAGCTGCTTGAGCATTGAGCATCAAGATCTATAAGGATAGATCAAAACGCTTAATGGTACTTTCAAATGAGCACATACCTTGACATGATCTTGAAGGTGTTCAAGATGGACCAGTCAAAGAAGGAGTTCTTGCCTGAGTTGTAAGGTACGAAGTTAAGACTTAAAGCTCGACCACGGCAGAATAGAGAGAAAGGACGAAGGTCGTCCCCTATGCTTAAGACGTAGGCTCTTCAGTATGCTATGCTGTGTACCGCACCTGAAGTGTGCCTTGCCATGAGTCAGTCAAGGGGTACAAGAGTGATCCATGAATGGATCACATGACATCGGTCAAAGTTATCCTTAGTAACTAGTGGACTAAGGAATTTTCTCGATTATGGAGGTGGTAAAAGAGTTCGTCGTAAAGGGTTACGTCGATGCAAGCTTAACACCTATCCGGATAGCTCTGAGTAGAGATACCGGATACGTATAATGGAGCAACAATTTAGAATAGCTCCAAGTAGAACAGTTATTTGGAATAGCTCCAAATAGAACGTGGGAGCTGCATCTAGGAGATGACATAGAGATTTGTAAAGCACACACGGATCTGAAAGGTTCAGACCCGTTGACTAAAACCTCTCTCACAAGCAGAACATGACCAAACCCCAGATCTCATTGAGTCTTGATCACATGATGATGTGAACTAGTTTAGTGACACTAGTAAACTCTTTGGATGTTGGTCACATGGTGATGTGACCTGTCAGAGTTAATCACATGGTGATGTGAACTAGATTATTGACTCTAGTGCAAGTGGGAGACTGTTGGAAATATGCCCTAGAGGCAATAATAAAAGTGTTATTATTATATTTCTTTGTTCATGATAATAGTCTTTTATTCATGCTATAACTGTATTATCCGGAAATCGTAATACACGTGTGAATACATAGACCACAATATGTCCCTAGTGAGCCTCTAGTTGACTAGCTCGTTGTGATCAACAGATAGTCATGGTTTCCTGGCTATGGACATTGGATGTCGTTGATAACGGGATCACATCATTAGGAGAATGATGTGATGGACAAGACCCAATCCTATGCATAGCACAAAGATCGTGTAGTTCGTTTGCTAGAGCTTTGCCAATGTCAAGTATCTCTTCCTTTGACCATGAGAGCGTGTAACTCCTGGATACCATAGGAGTGCTTTGGGTGTATCAAACGTCACAACGTAACTGGGTGACTATAAAGGTGCACTATAGGTATCTCCGAAAGTATCTATTGTTTTATGCGGATCGAGACTGGGATTTGTCACTCCGTGTAAACGGAGAGGTATCTCTGGGCCCACTCGGTAGGACATCATCATAATGTGCACAATGTGACCAAGGGGTTGATCACGGGATGATGTGTTACGGAACGAGTAAAGAGACTTGCCGGTAACGAGATTGAACAAGGTATCGGTATACCGACGATCGAATCTCGGGCAAGTAAAATACCGCTAGACAAAGGGAATTGTATACGGGATCGATTGAGTCCTTGACATCGTGGTTCATCCGATGAGATCATCGTGGAACATGTGGGAGCCAACATGGGTATCCAGATCCCGCTGTTGGTTATTGACCGGAGAACGTCTCGGTCATGTCTGCATGTCTCCCGAACCCGTAGGGTCTACACACTTAAGGTTCGATGACGCTAGGGTTATAAAGGAAGCTTGTATGTGGTTACCGAATGTTGTTCGGAGTCCCGGATGAGATCCCGGACGTCACGAGGAGTTCCGGAATGGTCCGGAGGTAAAGATTTATATATAGGAAGTCCTGTTTCGGCCATCGGGACAAGTTTCGGGGTCATCGGTATTGTACCGGGACCACCGGAAGGGTCCCGGGGGCCCACCGGGTGGGGCCACCTGCCCCAAGGGGCCACATGGGCTGTAGGGGGTGCGCCTTGGCCTACATGGGCCAAGGGCACCAGCCCCAAGAGGCCCATGCGCCTAGGGAACCCTAGAGGGAAGAGTCCTCAAGGGGGAAGGCACCTCCGAGGTGCCTTGGGGAGGATGGACTCCTCCCCCCCTCTTAGCCGCACCCCTTTCTTGGAGGAAGGGGCAAGGCTGCGCCTCCCCCCTCTCTCCTGCCCCTATATATAGTGGAGGGGAGGGAGGGCATCCATACCTGAGCCCTTGGCGCCTCCCTCCCTCCCGTGACACCTCCTCCTCTCCCGTAGGTGCTTGGCGAAGCCCTGCAGGATTGCCACGCTCCTCCATCACCACCACGCCGTTGTGCTGCTGCTGGATGGAGTCTTCCTCAACCTCTCCCTCTCTCCTTGCTAGATCAAGGCGTGGGAGACATCGTCGAGCTGTACGTGTGTTGAACGCGGAGGTGCCGTCCGTTCGGCACTAGGATCATCGGTGATCTGAATCACGACGAGTACGACTCCATCAACCCCGTTCACTTGAACGCTTCCGCTTAGCGATCTACAAGGGTATGTAGATGCACTCCCCTTTCTACTCGTTGCTGGTCTCTCCATAGATAGATCTTGGTGTTATGTAGGAAAATTTTGAATTTCTGCTACGTTCCCCGACACCCTCTACCTATAAATATGCCCTCTCCCCCGAAATCCCGGGTCCAAACCCTAGCAATCGCCCCACTCCGCCGCCGGACACGTCCGCTGGCGCCAGACACGTCCGCCGCCGCCCCCTCGTCCAACCAGCGTCTGCCACGTGCCCCCGCCGCGGTTATCTCCTTCGCGCGCTGCCGCGGGCCCACTCGGCCCAGGCGCGGCCCGCCCGAGCCCATCCAGGGCCCGAGCACCCGCGTCCCGCACCGCCCCTCGTCGCCGGCTGGCCTCGCCTCCGGCCAGATCCGGGTAGGTCCGGCCCGGATCCGGCGTCCCGCGCCTCCTCCGACCCCGCCTAGCTTGCCGGAGCCCCTCGCAGCCCCGACCCTACCTCGATTCCCGCATCGAAACCCTAGATCTCGGCGGGTATAATTTCTGCTAAGTCCCTAAGATTTCATCAAATGTGTCCATGTTCATCACATCATAACGTCATGCATGTTGCTCCGTTTTGTGCGTGCAATATGTCAAAATGTTCATTGTGAGATGCTTTTCATTTTGTTACATTGTGCCATGCTTGTTTTAGTCCACCTTGATGCTCTAATCATCATTGCAAGAGTGCTATATGATGTTAACTGCTGTCTGTTAACAGACTTGGTGATTTGTCTTTTTCATTGCATTTTGTGTGTGCATCCTATGAGCTTGATGTCTACATGAGTTTGAGCTAAATCATACCATCTTTATAGTGGTGCAATCCATGTATTTTTGTGAGTCTTGTAGTGAGTGCATCAAGCTCGTGAAGTAGGGTACTTGTAACTGTTTTGCTAGGCTGAATCTGTTATATCATGATGCTATGTAAACCTGTTGCTACAAGTCATCCTATGCATAATATGGAGATGTTCATTAAGGATTTTTTGTTATAAATGTCATGCGCTATCCATCCATGCCCCTGGTTGCATTTATATCCTGTTGTAGCTTGTTGTAATCTTGCTCTAAACTTGCTAAATAATGTTTCTGTCAGCCTGTTAACATGAAGTTCAGTTTTGCCATGTGTCTTGCTAGTGATCCATGCACTCTATGAACTTGTTATTGCCATGTGTAGCTTCATAAATATTTCATATTAATGTTGGTCACCTTTTCATGCCATGTATTGATCTGTGGTGAGTTGTACAAGCTCACCAACATGCCTACTTCTCGTTGTTCCTGCCATGCACTGTTATTCTGAATCTGTCATATCATTTGCCATGTTTGCATGGATGCTACCATCTTTTATGTTGATCTTTGGAATTAGTTCAATAAGGGAGTTTTGTTCTTTGTCTTTACTATTAGCATGCCATGCTCTATTTTTCCATGATAGCTTGCTGTAACATGTTATTTGATAGCTCTAAACATTGCAACCTGATGTTATTTCTGCCATGCACAGTGATTTCTGCTAAGTCTGTGAAACTGTTATTATTTGCAATCTTGCCATGTCCTTTTGAGCATGTTCTAGTGATTTCTGAAGATAGCTCAGTGTTCATGTTTTGTTGTGCTTTACCTGTACATCATGTCCATGCCTTTTGTATTCATGTTGAGGTGCTGTAGCATATTGTTTTCATGCTTACTAGATGCCTAGTTGCTGTTTTGGACAACTTGTCCTTTAAACTTGTTTCATGTGTATGTGTGGAACTGTTGCTCCGTTTTGAGTGTGCTCTACATGAAACTTGCTTAGAATTGCATGTAGTTTCATCTTATCATGTTGCATCCATGTTTTGAGGTGTTTGCTTGATGTTTGGATGCATTTTACATCAATGCCATGTTTAACTTGTTTTGCTCATATCTTCTAGGCCGTAGCTCTGAACTAAATGAACTTTATATGAAACTTGACTAGAATTTCGTGTAGATCATCTTGGTGCATCTTAACTTGCTGTTTAACAACTTGAACATAAGGTTTATTCAGATCTGGACCAATTTCGAAATTTGCATATGAGGACTTAACGGATTTGTTATATGTTGTTTCCGGCCTCATTTAAACTTGCTTTGATGTGTTGCTCTTGTATGCATCATCTCTTGCCATGAGTAGTTGCATGTAGCATTATCGTGCATCATACTTGGTTGAGCATCATGCCATATCTATGTGTTGTGTGTTTACCTTGTTGTTTGCTTCTTTCCAGTTGTGCTCCTTCTCGTTAGTTCCTGTTTCGTTGCGATCGTGAGGATTCATTCATCTACGCTTGGTTCGTCTTCGTGGCTTCATCTTCTTCATGGACTCGTTCTTCTTCCTTGCGGGATTTCAGGCAAGATGACCGCTACCCTGGATCTCACTACTATCATTGCTATGCTAGTTGCTTCGTTCTATCGCTATGTTGCGCTACCTATCACTTGTTCTTCAAGCCTCCCAATTTGCCATGTCAGCCTCTAACCTTTTCACCCTTCCTAGCAAACCGTTGCTTGGCTATGTTATCGCTTTGCTCAGCCCCTTTTATAGTGTTGTTAGTTGCAGGTGAAGTTGAAGGTTGCTCCTTGGTGGACAGGATTATGTTGGGATATCACAATATCTCTTACTTAATTAATGCATCTATATAGTTGGTAAAGGGTGGAAGGCTCGGCCTTATGCATGGTGTTTTGTTCCACTCTTGCCGCCCTAGTTTCCGTCATATCGGTGTTATGTTCCTTGATTTTGCGTTCCTTACGCGGTTGGGCGATTTATGGGACCCCCTTGACAGTTTGCTTTGAATAAAACTCCTCCAGCAAGGCCCAACATTGGTTTTACATTTGCCTAACAACCCACTAACTTTCCCTTGGGCAGGCCAACCCAAGGCTCATCTTTATTTTAAACCTCCCCGGGACAGTGCTTCTCTAAGTGTTGGTCCGAACCGAGCCACCTGCGGGGCCACCTCAGGGAAACTCGAGGTCTGGTTTTACTCGTAGCCTGTCTCATCTGGTGTGCCCTGAGAACGAGATATGTGCAGCTCCTATAGGGATTGTTGGCACAGTCGGGTGGTCTTGCTGGTCTTGTTTTACCATTATCGAAATGTCTTGTAAACCGGGATTCCGAGACTGATAGGGTCTTCTTGGGAGATGGAATATCCTTCGTTGACCGTGAGAGCTTGTGATGGGCTAAGTTGGGACACCCATGCAGGGTATAAACTTTCGAGAGCCGTGCCCGCGGTTATGTGGCAGATGAGAATTTGTTAATATCTGGTTGTAGAGAACTTGACACTTGATTTAATTAAAACGCATCAACCGCGTGTGTAGCCGTGATGGTCTCTTTTCGGCAGAGTCCGGGAAGTGAACACGGTTTTTGGGTTATGTTTGAACGTAAGTAGTTTCAATATCACTTCTTGATCATTGCTAGCTTCACGACCGTTCCGTTTGCTTCTCTTCTCGCTCTTATTTGCGTATGTTAGCCACTATACTTGTTTAGTCGCTGCTGCAACCTCACCACTTATCCTTTCCATACCCATTAAGCTTTGCTAGTCTTGATACCCATGGTAATGTGATTGCTGAGTCCTCGTGGCTCACAGATTACTACAACAACAGTTGCAGGTGCAGGTTATGCGATGATCATGACGCGAGAGCGAGGTTTGCTTGTTTTGGAGTTCTTCTTCTGCTTCTTCTTCGATCAGGGGATAGGTTCCAGGTCGGCAGCCTGGGCTAGCAGGGTGGATGTCGTTTGAGTTTCTGTTTGTGTTTCATCCGTAGTTGGATGATGCTCTTGTGTATGATGATGTTGTATTCGTGTGGCATTGTATGCCTCTTGTATGTATCCCCATCTATTATGTAATGTTGATGTAGTGATATCCACCTTGCAAAAGCGTATCAATATGCGGTTCTATCCTTGGTGGGACCTTCGAGTCTCCTTAGGATAGTATCGCATATTGGGCGTGACAAGTTGGTATCAGAGCCTCGACCGACCATAGGAGCCCCCTTGATTGATCGTGTAGTTTGGCCGTTGTCGAGTCTAGAAGAAAACTATTTTCAGAGTCTAGTTATATTGGAGAGTAGGAATTCTTTTTACTCCTCAACCCCTTCGTCGCTCTGGTGAGGAATCTTGACGTCGGTGTTTTGAATTACTCCTCTTCCCTTTCAAACTTTCTTTAGGATCACGCAGTTGGTTTTTCGATCGTTGTTCCTCAGCTCTTTGCATCCGGTACATTTCTCGTCAAGGTGATTCGACCCTCTCCATTTTTGCAAGTCCAATCCTCAGTTGTTTTCTTTTCCCACCCGCCCACCCCTTTTTCTCCTCGGAGCCGGAGTCCTTAATCGAGTATCCTTCCTACTTGTGCGAAGCATTTGCATTCTTTCAACCGGTGTTTCCTATTGAAGTTATTCATCGGTTTTTCCCCTTCCAAGTTGCCTTTGTTTTCCTGCCCTCCCACTCTCTTCTTCCCGGAGCCTGAGTCTCTTTCAAGCATCAATTTTCATTCGTGCGGAGCCTTTTCAGTCTTTCGTCAATTGTTTCAACCGGTGAATTCTCTTTTGTTTGCCATTCTTCATCTCTTTTCCGGTGGACTCAATTCAAGTTTTTCCGGCTTGATCACATTCTTTTCCTTGGATCAAGTGTTATCCTTGCTCGTTTGCCTCTCGCCATTCAATCATTCCGGAGTTCGGAAGACATCTTAGGAGATTCATCTGTGTTTGAATTAATTCGAGGTTATCACCTCATTCTAATATTTCAATTGGTCCCGTGCATCATCTATCTGTTCAACATCCTTTTCCAATGGTGTTTTTCTCTTTAGTGGGCCCTAACCCACATGTCTTTTCCCAGGATCTTACCTGACTCTTCTAATTTCCTGGAGCTATTCTCAAATCCTTTTCGAAGTTTGACGTAAGTATGAATTTCATCAGTCTGATCTTTTCCAAGATCAATTTCAAATCATTTTCATTGTTGGCTTAACCTCTTCGCTTGTCATGCTCCCGAAGTATCTCAGTAATTTTGGTGGCGTTCCTCGTCGCCATTTCAAGATAGAAGAAGAGTTTTTCCTCTAAATCTTGCCCATTCTCTCGAAGATTCGTGGTTCTAGCTTCATTCTATTCTCTCGTATTATTCTGTTTGTCAGCTATTCTTTTCTTACCCATCCGGAGTATGTCAGAAGTTGTAAGTGACTAACTCATTAGTCACAATGCTTGCAAGGCTTATAGTGATGAGTATTACCGAGAGGGCCCAGAGATACCTCTCCGAAACACGGAGTGACAAATCCTAATCTCGATCTATGCCAACCCAACAAACACCTTCGGAGACACCTGTAGAGCACCTTTATAATCACCCTTTTACGTTGTTACGTTTGGTAGCACACAAAGTGTTCCTCTGGTATTTGGGAGTTGCATAATCTCATACTATGTGGAACTTGTATAAGTCATGAAGAAAGCAGTAGCAATGAAAACTAACACGATCATAATGCTAAGCTAACGGATGGGTCATGTCCATCACATCATTCTCCTAATGATGTGATCCCGTTCATCAAATGATAACACATGTCCATGGTTAGGAAACTTAACCATCTTTGATTAACGAGCTAGTCAAGTAGAGGCATACTAGGGACTATAGGTTTTGTCTATGTATTCACACATGTACTAAGTTTCTGGTTAATACAATTCTAGCATGAATAATAAACATTTATCATGAAGTAAGGAAATAAATAATAACTTTATTATTGCCTCTAGGGCATATTTCCTTCAGTCTCCCACTTGCACTAGAGTCAATAGTCTAGATTACATAGTAATGATTCTAACACCCATGGAGCTTTGGTGCTGATCATGTTTTGCTCGTGGAAGAGGCTTAGTCAACGGGTCTGCAACATTCAGATCCATGTGTATCTTGCAAATCTATATGCCCCCTTCTGACACTTGATGAAGGATGTAATTGAAGCGTATCTTGATGTGCTTGGTTTTCTTGTGAAATCTGGATTCCTTTGCCAAGGCAATTACACCAGTATTGTCACAAAAGATTTTCATTGGACCTGATGCACTAGGTATGACACCTAGATCGGATATGAACTCCTTCATTCACTGCTTCCGAAGCAGCAATGTACTCCGCTTCACACGTAGATCCCGCCACGATGCTCTGCTTGGAACTGCACCAACTAAAAGCTCCTCCATTTAATAAAAATACGTATCCGGTTTGCGACTTAGAGTCATCCGGATCAATGTCAAAGCTTGCATCGACATAACCTTTTACGACGAGCTCTTTTTCACCTGCATAAACGAGAAACATATCCTTAGTCCTTTTCAGGTATTTTAGGATGTTCTTGACCGCTGTCCAGTGCTCCACTCCGGGATTACTTTGGTACCTCCCTGCTATGCTTATAGCAAGACATACATCAGGTCTGGTACACAGCATTGCATACATGATAGAACCTATGGCTAAAGCATAGGGTATGACTTTCATTTTCTCTCTATCTTCTGCGGTGGTCGGGCTTTGAGTCTGACTCAACTTCACACCTTGTAACACATGCAAGAACCCTTTCTTTGACTGATCCATTTTGAACTTCTTCAAAACTTTATCAAGGTATGTGCTTTGTGAAAGTCCAATTAAGCGTCTTGATCTATCTCTATAGATCTTGATGCCCAATATGTAAGCAACTTCTCCAAGGTCTTTCATAGAAAAACTCTTATTCAGGTATCCCTTTATGCTATCCAAAAATTCTATATCGTTTCCAGTCAACAATATGTCATCTACATATAAGATCAGAAATGCTACAGAGCTCCCACTCACTTTCTTGTAAATACAGGCTTCTCCAAAAGTCTGTACAAAACCATATGCTTTGATCACACTATCAAAGCGTTTATTCCAACTCCGAGAGGCATGCACTAGTCCATAAATGGATCACCGGAGCTTGCACACTTTGCTAGCACCCTTTGGATCAACAAAACCTTCCGGTTGCATCATATACAACTCTTCTTCCAGAAATCCATTCAGGAATGCAGTTTTGACATCCATTTGCCAAATTTCATAATCATAAAATGCAACAATTTCTAACATGATTTAGGCAGACTTAAGCATCACTACGGGTGAGAAAGTCTCATTGCAGTCAACTCCTTGAACTTGTCAAAAACCTTTCGCAACAAGCCGAGCTTTGTAAACAGTAACATTACCGTCTGCCTTGGTCTTCTTCTTAAAGATCCATTTATTTTTAGGGCCATTTGCATTTCTGTCCCTAACTCGAACCACCTAATCAGATATACCCCTAATTCGAAAGCCTGCTCAAAAACGCCCCTCCGCCATTATGTGCACTTATAGAAATGCCCTTCCGCTCCGTTACCGTCCGGTCAAAGGGCTTTGACCGTTTTCTAGACGTTAGTTGGACAATTTGCCCCTGAATCCATGTGACACTTACATGCGGGACCCCCTCTAAAAAAATAAAAGGAAAACTAGGCCAACTCAGCCCTCCCGTGGGTCAGTCACTTACCGGTGGGACCTACCCAGGAAAAAACAAAAAAATATCTCTCTCATCCATCTCCTCCTGACGGGACCCACTATGAGGGTAAACACCCCCGGTCCACGCGTTCCCGGCCGTGAGCGCTTGCGCTCGCTGGCGGCTCGCCGTAGGGGAGGAGGACGACCGTGGGAGGACGGCGCCTACTACGCGAGGCACGCAAGCTGCGCGAGACGCGCCAAGCTCACTAGGAGCAGCAGGGTGTAGATGGGCGCGTGCACGACCGAGCCAACCAAGGTTGGTCATGGCGGCCGGATTCTGTCAGGGTGCTCCGGGCACGGAATCGGGCGGGGGAAGAGCGGAGTAGGGGCACCTGCTTTCCTTGACGACGGAATAGGGGTCGGGTAGGTCAAGAATGGCTTAGAGCGGCCGAATTTAGGACGGGAAGAGCAATGGCCATGGCGGAGTTCGACGTCCCGGGCGTCATCTACGGGCAGCCCCAGGCCAGATCCACTGCACAGGACGAAGGAGAGGCGCCCGCCAAAGCTCATGGACATGCTCGTGCTGCTCGATTTGGACTCCGGCCGCGGTGGCTAGCAACGGTGTCGCCGGCAGAAGATCTCACGCGCTCTCAGGATTTAGTTCCGATGATAGCTCCAGCGATAGCTGCGAGCGGCGGTTCCACCCCCTCAGCCGTACCACCCCGAGCCTGCCACTGTGGTCCTCAGGCGCAGGCACGCTGGCCCTCGCCGGCGCCGGCCACCGGCCGAGCCGCCAAGAGGGAGAGAGATATTCCGAGAGAGGGAGAGAGTTTTTTTATATTGGTGGGGTCCATGTGTAAGTCAGAGAGGGGATGAGAGAAAGAGAGTTATTTTTCCCGGGGTAGGCCCCACCTGTAAGTGGCATGTGCATTGAGGGGCAAAAATGTCCATTATACGTCAGGAAAACGGTCAAAGCCCTTTGACCAGACGGAAACGGCACGAAAGGGCATTTCTGTAATGGCACATAACGGCAGAGGGGCAAATTTGAGCATGCTTCGAAACTAGGGACAAATCCGATTAGTGGGTTCGAGTTAGGGACACAAATGTAAAAGACCCTTATTTTTATGGCTTGCCGATCATCAGTCAAGTCCACCAAAGTCCACACTTTGTTCTCATACATGGATCCCATCTCAGATTTCATGGCCTCAAGCCATTTCGCGGAATTTGGGCTCATCATCGCTTTCGTAGTTCGTAGGTTCATCATGGTCTAGTAACATGACTTCCAGAATAGGATTACCGTACCACTCTGGTGCGGATCTTACTGTGGAAGACCTACAAAGTTCTGTAGTAACTTGATCTGAAGCTTCATGCACTACTGGAATCAGCTTCTTTGCCGTCCGCCATGGCGGACGGCAAAGGCACAGATCCCGGATGGCAAAGTCCTTTGCCGTCAGCCAGCGGACGGCAAACAGTCCGGCTGAACACGTGCCAACAAAGGCCTTCTTTGCCATCCGCTTCGCAGAAATGGACGACAAAGGATTGTGCCGTCCGCCATCCGAGGCCAGCAGACGGCAACAACGACGGACGACAATGGTGTGGGGTGAGAGCCATTAGGGGGTTAACGGCGCTCTTTGCCGTTTGCGAGTGGACAGCAAAGAGGCAAAGCTCTTTGTCGTTCACTGATAGACGACAAAGAGCTTAGCTAGGGCAGCACTGGGAAGCTGCCACATGCCCAGCTATGCCGTCTGCCAGCAGACGACATAGATGTCCCTGTTTGCCATGCCTATTTGGTCACTTTGCCGTCCGCTTGCAGATGTCAAAATGACCAAATAGGCAGCTAGTGTTCCCAGTTTGCACAGGTGACTGCCACGTGTCCTCTTTGTCGTCCGCTAGCGGGTGGCAAAGCTCTTTGCCGTCGGCTAGCAGACGGAAAGAGGCTATACATCCCCTGTTTTTATTTTAATCCAATTAATTAGACATGGTTTCAAACACAGATATAGATGCATACATATCCAACATATCCAACAACATGTCCAACAACATATTTCATCAAATCCAACAACATAGTTCAACAAAGTCCAACATATCCATATATACATAACCACAAACAAGTTTCCAACAACATATCCATATAGACATACATATCCAAACAAGTTTTCATAAACAACAAGGAAGCACCAGAAATAGTACACTCCATGAATCCAAGCCTTCCTCATGTAAAGCAAATCTGCAAATTGGGAAAGATGAAAGTTAGAAGAAGAAGAAGAAGAAGACTAGTTAGAAGAAGAAGAAGAAGAAGAAGAAGAAGATTTTTTCTTCTCTTTCTTTTTATCCTCTCCTCTTCTTTATCTTCTTCTTCTTCTAATTCTAATTAAGGTAAGTAAAAATGCCATTTTATTGCTAAGCTAGGTAAAAATGCTAAGTGTAGGTCATTTTAGAGCTGAGCTAGGTAAATAAGTCATTTTGGAGCTTAGTAAGGTTATTATGTCATTTTCGAGGAAAATAAGCTAAGTCTATATCATTTTGGAGGTAACACAGATTATCATGCCATTTTTGACCTAAGTATGCTAAGTATGTCATAAATGAACTGAATAAGCCAAGTATAGCTCATTTTTTTATCTAACTTAGGTAATTATGCCATTTAGGAGGAAAATAAGCTAAGTATCCATTTGTAAAGCAGAGAAAACTTACCCTCATCACAACAAATATGATGAAGATCGCAACTAAGGTAACAATTGATCCAATGGCATAATGATACCAAGCCTCATTATCAATGGCATATTTTCTAATCTTCTTAAGCTTCAGGCGCATTGCACCCATCTTCAAGTGCATTGCATTCATCTTCATCTTGTGATCATCGATGACATCGACAACACATAACTCCAATCTCATCTTCTCTTCTTCAATTCTTTTAATTTTTTCTTTCAAATACTCATTTTCTTTTTCAACTAAATTTAACTTCTCGACAAGAGGGTCGGTTTCAAATTCCGGTTCACATACCTCCTAGATTAAAATATCTCTATGTCAACTTGATGGCCATAATTGTCATAAATGCGAAATGCAACAAATAGTTATGAAAGAGAATTTACCACATCCGAATCATAAAGCTGGCGAGGGCCGACGGGGACAAACATCAAGACCATGGCACTATGTATAAGAAACAACCATACAAAGTAAGAAAATTATACATACCAACTATATAAATCATACAAAGTACAACATAAAAATTTGAATACCTAATAATCACTATCGGTAATGACATGCTCATCATCATCATTAATAAATGCATCATCATCATCACTATCGGTAATGACGTGCTCATCATCATCATTAATAAATGCATCATCATGTGGAAGGCCACCTTTACATAATCGTTCAAGCATTGACAGGTCATCTGCAGCAGTAACTTCTTCTTCTTCCGGCTCTTCTTGTTCCGGCTCAGGGTCGGATTCACTATCATTGTCTACTTGAATGTTCTGGGGTGGAGTAGAGTGGTTCTTGAAACGTTTTTTTGGAAAGACGTGTTTCTTGGAAGAATTATCCTTCGTCATATGTGTCTTGGTTAATGTGAGGTTCATAATCATCTTCATTGGGGGGAGGTGGTCTAACACGTGGCGGCACTTCATAAACGACATCCCAACCACTGAGATTTGGATCACTTTGATAGGCCCACGGTAGATAGAAAACTTGGGTTGCCTGTTGAGCCATAACATAGACATCGGGAACATCCAAATGAGTGCTTTCTTTGATTTCGACCAACCCTATATGTTCATGAGTCCTTCTAGTCTCCCTGGGATGGAACCAATAACATCTGAAGACTATGACGTTTGGTGGGTTTTCACCATAGAATTGAAGTTCATAAATTGCTTCAACTCTTCCATAATACTCGATACCTCCTTCGCCGATAGCAGAGACACAACAATTTGTAGACTTTCGGTCGGCCATAGATAGCTCTTTTCCATAGGTACGAAAGCGATACCCGTTGATGTCGTAATTGTCAAATGAACGGACCTTATAGTCAAAACCATTAGCTACTTGTCTCAATTCGGCATCCATAATATCTGAATTAGCCTACATGTTTAATACGAAAGGATTGTTGCATTAGTCGCAAATTAGCCAAAGAAATGAAAGGGTCTAATGGAAATTACCGTTTTTTGAACCAAGAGATGAAACCGGGATATTCGCCTCCTTGCTTTGCCAGAAGCTCATACTCTTCGACGGAATCCTTTTGGATCACCGCTCCATACGAGAATATGGCGACGTATCAACTGCATCAAATATCTAGGAATAAGAGCAGTTCAAAGAAATTAGAAGTTGCGAAACAATGTAACGAGATCTTACTCGATGTACGGCCGGACTTCTGTTAGGTTGTTAAAGAGATACAACGAAATGGTCCGCCATTCTTCAACATCCAACGATACTGGTTTCCAAGCACTGGATGGTGCGAGATTCCCTTTGAATAGGCTGAGGATGGACTGACCCTTTTTAGGCTCGTCAGCATTGTACCGAGGCTTCGGATTATGCAAATGACGATTTGGGCTTAGTAGTGTGCTGTCACGAAGTTTGACGCCTCCTCAGTGATGAATGCCTCGGCCATCGATGCTTCTATTCTATGTTTGTTTTTACATTTTGCTCGAAGCGTCTTCTGCATCCTCTCAGTTGAGTAGCACCAACGATTTTGCATGCCCCCCCCCCAATCGTGCCTCAGTCGGGAGATACAAAATCAAGTGTTGCATTGGATTAAAGAAGCTTGGCGGAAAGATCATCTCTAACTTGCAGATCAACTCCGGCGCCAACTGTTCCATTTCTTCTAGGAGGCTAGGCTGTCGTGGAATTATCACGTCAGATGTCCTAGTGTGAGGACTTAGTCGTGGAGCCATCGCAACAAGATTAGCTTAAAGGGGTTAAACCGGACAAAGGACACATGGAGTTTATACTGGTTCGGCCCCTTGCGGTAAAGGTAAAAGCCTACGATCCAGTTGTGGCAGAATTGATGGGGTCTCGATGATTAGGGAGCGAATCCGCTTTACCTGGCTCTCGAGTTGTTGTTTCTTGTCCTTGAACCGCTACCGGCTCGTCCCTTTATATACACAGGTTGACGCCCGGCGGTTTACAGAATCCCGGCTGGCTCATACATGTGTCTGGCTCGGTTTCTACCCTTTCCTATCTTACAACACAAGTTACACCAAGTATGTCGGTTTATGTCTACGGGCCCTAATCCGCCTTTGGGCCTTGGGCCTTTACATCTCTATAGTAAAGTGTCGTACTTCTTGTCTTCATGGGCTTCAATATGGATGACTCGTTACCGATATAACCCGGCCCCAACTGGGCGGTTTATACCCAGTAGTTATATCCCCAACATTAGGCCCCAGATTGATTTGAACCTGTTCATGTCAATCTTCCACACTTAAGAAATTTCCTTCTTCTTGAACACCTTCATGTGAACCTTGTAATCCGCCAAAACGTCATCTTCCAAGACCATAATAAATCGCCATGACGTCACCTACTTATTAAAAAACCGCATATACCTCCCTTTTATTAACGAACTTCCGAAAATCGAGGCGACAGCTCTGTCACTTATCCATTTTTTGGCTCTTCGATTCTCGTGCCTGTCGTTTATCCCTTTGCTTTATAAATAGGACCGGGGGTCATTTTCACCTTTTCCCCTTCATGACTCTTCGCCTCGTCTTCTTCCTCGCACCGCCCCAGCGCTTCGAGCGTACCCGCCACCGTCAAGCCTCATCTTCGACCTCACCTCCGGCCGCTGTATCACCCTGATCGCACCAGAAAAACGAGGCACCTCTCCGCTGCTCCCTCAACCTCAGTAAGTCTTCTTTCCTTCCACCCCAGATCTGTTCATGAGGGTTTCTGTGTTCCTCGGTGTTCATCAATGTTCTTCACTTGTACTTCACTGTCACATGAATACTTGATAAAAACTTGACATTTCCCTGTGCGGTCGTAGCCATAATCCATTTTCCTCATCACAACATCTCTTTTTAGTGAAAAAAATCCCATCTAGACCTTAACTATTCCGCTGTCACAACTTAGGGTTCAGGAGTTTTCTCCCTTTTTTGAACTGCGGTAGATCCAAAATTATAATGCCAACCTGTAAAACCTGTTTGTGCAATACTTAGCAGTTTTTCCAGATCTGTAACTTCCACACCATTGTAGGCGGTTTAACTTTTAAGGAAATTATAACCTGCTAGGTAACATTAGCCCTCTCTTAAACCGTCGATTCATCATTTCTATAACACTGCCAATGTCTGAATCCGGTTTGATACACACACACACACACACACACACACACACACACACACACACACACACACACACACACACACACACACACACACACACGTCTTCTCCCTACGACCTTGTGTCGCTTTATACCTGTTAGCCATGAACCTTAAACCGACATTAATCTTTTTCCAGCTTTTTGTTGAAATGGCCAAACAATTTTATGCTTGCAACTGGGTCCCTTCCCGGGTTACGGAAGAACAGCTGGGCGGGTGTGTTGCAACTGGAGCTTTAGCAAGTAAAGAGACCATCCACTGGCGGGTCCCCGGTCCAGAAAATCCTCCTGAGCCGAAGGATGGAGAGGTGATTGTGTTTGCTGATCATCTGAGTCGAGGGTTTAGCCCTCCCGGATCAAAATTCTTCCATGACGTGCTTGCTAGCTTCCAGATCCGCCCTCAAGATATTGGACCGAACTCAGTGTCCAATATTTGCAATTTCCAAGTATTTTGTGAGGCTTATCTGCAAGAAGAACCTACTGTTGAGTTTTTCCGGGAGTTCTTTTACATAAACCGCCGTACTAAATTTACGGACGGGCCCAACACTGAACTTGGCGGCGTTTCAATCCAGAAGAGGAAAGATGTCAATTTCCCTCACACCAAGCATCATAGCCACCCCAAAGACCGGAATCAGACTTGGTTTTATTGCCAGAATACAGCTCCAGACAACAAAAATCCTCTGCCGGGTTATCGTCCACACCGGCTTACAAATAAACACCCAGTCCCTCAACGACTGACTGCAAAGGAACGAGCTAAGTATGCACCCCAGCTTGCAAAGCTCTGAGCCTTCATGGTGAATGGTTTAACCGGCATCGACTTTGTCCGCTGCTGGGTCTCTTGGAGTATCTTGCCCTTAAGCCGTCGCCCTGGTTTAGTGTGCGAGTACACAGGAGATCTCAAAGATCCTCAACGGCATGTTGATATTCAGCTGACTGACGAACAAGTTACTGAATATGTCAAGAAGATGCTGGACGAACCGGTATCTGAGTGCAGCAAGATAGGGCTCAGTCCTTTCTGCGTTTCCAATAAACCGCCAGCTGTAAGATTTGCATCATTTTTGTCTTAATCCATGCCCTCTTAAATATTTCTTTATAACTTGTTGTCCATCTCTACAGGGTGATGATCCGTTCTGGAAGAGGAAAACGCAGGATAAATCGGTGAAAGCACCTCGCTCCAAGACCAAAGTTACAAAGAAGCCAGCGAAGAAGAAAACCGCCGAATCCCCTGATCTGCCCAATGATGAAGAGCTTGACGATCTGGAGTCATAGGTAGAACTTGACTCTCTTGGTTCTTTTTTCATAAACCTCATTGACAATGATCAGTATCAGGATGATGCGGAGGCTAGCCGCGCTGGTGAGGTAGAGGTAATTATTCTTTCTTCTGACTCAGATCCTGTGCCAACACCAAAAACTCGTCAAGCAGTCCGGAAAGTAAAATTTTCACACCCTCTAGCTTATTCGGATCCGCACTTTCTTTTGAAGACACAACAACATGAAGCTCGCCGCACAACTCGGCATAGCGGCCAAGTGGTTACCTCCTCCGGTTTACCAAATTCTCCAGTTCGTAAACGCCGCCAAGAGGTCTCTTGTACTTCTGATACATTTTATCCCAGGGCGGGTTATTTCTGATATCCTCTTAATCCATCTGACTGGAATTACCAGGGGACTTCCCATTCATCTTCTGGTGAATCAACATCGATGAAGCTTCCAACCCTTAAAACGGTTCCTGGGTGAGTAGATTTTGCTAATCCGGCATACCTTTACATTTTTTACTCTTGCACTGTTCTGATGCATACTTATTACTTTGTAGGGCCAAAGCCAGAACCAGCAAGAAGGCCAAAGTGACCAAACTGGCTGAAGACCTCCATCGGGATGAATCGGAACAAACTCCTGAACCGTCTCATCTGGATGCTGATAATATTCCCGATGGCCCGTCATTGCCAGATCAAACAACTGAAGCTGAGAACATGGATGTTGATCCGTCGGCTCATGCTGATGATCCGCCAAGCCCGACTAAAGTTGCTGACAATGATGTTGTCGTTACTGGCACTGCATTCACCTCCCCTGGCAACCCTATTGCTTTATCAAAGCACAGTGCCAAGGAAAAACTTTCTGCTATGGACAAGGGCAAGTGGAAAACAGATTTATCAAGCTATGCCCACCTCAGCGCCCAAGACATTCATTTTGGATATTTAAACCGCCTGTACACAAGCCGCGACTATGAAGCCGGTTTAGTGGGCCTGATGAAGGAATGGTATGAGGTAAATATCACTCCCTCTTGCATAAGTTGTCTTTCCTTATGACTAGTTTAGACTATCAATTCTAGTAGCCCCCAAGGGCTGGTTCATAATATGGATATGAACCGGGACTTGTAGTATAACAATCCTTAATTTTCCTTGCATAACCCCTGGGGACCGGTTTATACCTTTAGGATGAATCAGTACATTTATGTCATGAAACTTTCAAAATTTCTTGATAATCATCTTTGTAATCTGATTGAGGAGGAAAAATCCATAACATTGTCTTGAGCAAATATGCATTAGCCCCCAAGTGCCAAGTATATAACTTGTTATATGCCGGGGACTTAAACTGATAGTTGATAAAAAGCAATATGCATTATCCCCCAAGTGCCAAGTGTATAACTTGTTATGTGCTTGGGACTTCAGATATGCACTACCAACTCATTAAATGTTTCCTGCAGGATGATGTGAGCAAAAAGGACTCCCAAATCGCCGACCTTCAAGAAAATATCAAGTCCCAGCAAGCAGAAACTTCCAAGGCTAAAAAGGAGCTGACCAGCGCTTTAACAACCATGGAACAACTGAAGGAGAACTTCAAAAGTGAACGGGCATGATGGGATGCTGAAAAAGAAACTTTGGTAAAGCGGGCGGAGGACGCTGAAGCAACCCTTAATCCGGTAACAGAAGAGCTGACTGGCTTGAAGCGGCAGATCAATGCTATGACCTCTGCTGTCTTTGGTAAATAACTTCTTCATAAACTTTAAATAAGTAACATCCATGAAACTGCCGGTTTAATAATATCTTGACCATTGCAGGTAGCCGTGTTACTCATCTTGGCTCAAATATGCGCAAAAAATTGAAGGCTTCCTATACATTGATAGAGCAATTATATACCAGCGTTCAACGAGCCATCCGCACCGTTTCACATAATAAATCGCCCCCAACTTTAATCAAGGAAACATTGGAAAAATTATCCATGATGCCTACCCAGGTTGAAGAGTTGAAGAAATCAGCTGCTAGGGCCGGTGCTCTTACTGCATTGACTCAAGCCAAGGCCTGGATATCTGACCTTGATCCGGAAGATATTGGAAAGGGCTATCCATGCCAAAAAGAGGACGGGTCAGACTTTGATAATGACGACCTCAGGGCCATAACGAGGGAAATGCGTCCATTGGCAAGCAACTGGTTGAAGACACTGACTTGTCATTTTACTGGACGATTTATGATGCCAACAACAAACGGGTTAATGCACCGACTCATGAAGTGCAAAATCTTATCCTGCCAATCCGTAAGCACACCTACGCCCCTGATGTTGAACCATCAACCCTTATAAGTGATGAAGCTGTCTTCCGCGCCTTAACCGGGATTGACTGGGCAACCATTGACTTCCAGCCACTGGGTGGAGAGGAGGAGGGTGAACCGGCCAGGATGATTCACAACCTTCTGGTTAGCCTGTTGAAGAATCATGATCCGGAGTCCGGTTTAGCATCTGCACACTACCCTCCATTTGATAAACAATTATTCTTTTGGGCCATCAAAGCGCCTTGTAATAGGCTAGTTTAAACATTTGGTCTGCTATGCCGTCGTGCATATTCACTTTGCACAATACTGTTAATCCGTCATGATTATGCTATGTCTGCTTATGATCCTTAGCAGCTTTATGCAATCCTGTTTCTGCATATAAGAAACTTAAATTGTCCTGGTGGTTTACCGCCGGACGGGGCATAACGCCCAATATAAAGCCAGGGTTTATAACCAAGGCTGTATTTTCAAGAATAATTAAATATGAAATACATCATACCTGTGACATTGAATCACATTGTTGATTTACCAACTTTATTGTAATAAGGGTAATAACCCAAATCTTGAGTGCTGATAACTCCCACCATGCTTTTCTGGTTTATAATGAAGCCATGAGGGGTTATAAAAAACACCGGATGATCATACTGGCGACTTATAGTCAAATCCAGACCGGGTTAACAAACACCGGATTATAATTGATCGTGTACTGACAACTTATAGTTGAAAGCCAAGCTGGGTCAATTGACACCGGTCATCTTGTAAGTTTGTACTTGGCAACTCAAAAGTGAGACCGGTTTAGTAAGCACCGGATTTAATATAAACCTCATCGAAATAATCATCGAAAAGAAAAAATTTGCGAAGAAAATATGCAAAAAGACGAGGCTTTTCATGGGCTGCCATGCCACTGAGTTAAACCATTTTAGAAAGCCTTATAAGATGGACCTCACATTAACCAATCGTCAATTTAGCTATGGCAAGTTCAGGGTCTTTATAAGATTGACTGTCAAACGTTCGACGGGTCATACCAGGATTACCTGGACGGAGTGACTTACTTAAAAAGGCAGGATAACCCGGGGTTTTAGGTGAATACACTTGGCTTCGAAGCCTGGCTTTTATAGCCTACTGCAAGGTTATAGACTCTATGTTCTTGTAGATGCAAAGAGCCCCCAAGCAATATTTTGAGCTGTGCTAAATGGACGCCTATGTTTGAGTTGTGCTTTGCAACAAACTCTCTTTGGCTCCTTATGATGTTGGGTATTAAGCCCCCAAGCTTATGTTTGAGCTGTGCTCTCTCTTTTTTTGTAGCTTTATAAGCCGGATCAATGGACAACCAAAACTATGCTTTATAAACAGAAGCCCCCATGTAACCAAGAAACACTTTTAAGAAGAATAGCAGAGGCCCCGCTTTAGCAAGGATGCCGGTTTATTATATTGATCATAATATATACATTGTCAAGAATATGTGCATAATGGGAGCCTATGGCTCAGGTATAATAAGGCCGAAGATGAGCAATATTCCATGGCCGGCGGGTCTCCTCCTCCGACTTGCGTGAGTCTTTGTGCTCTCGAACATCGATAAGGTAGTATGACCCATTGTTCAGATTCTTGCTGACCACAAAGGGTCCTTCCCAAGGTGGGGATAATTTGTGCATATCAGTCTGATCCTGGATAGTCCGGAGCACTAAGTCGCCTTCTTGAAAAGCTCTGGTTTTAACCCGGCGGCTGTGATAACGCCGCAGGTCCTGCTGATAAATCGCCGAACGAGCCGCTGCTATGTCCCGTTTTTCATCTAACAGGTCCAATGCATCCTGGCGTGCTTGTTCGATGTCTGCTTCAACATAAGCCGCCACCCGAGGCGAGTCATGGTGAATGTCACTAGGGAGAACTGCTTCTGCTCCATAAACCATGAAGAAGGGTGTATAACCCATAGATCTATTGGGGGTGGTATTAATGCTCCACAATATGGAAGGCAACTCTTCCACCCAACAACCCGGCGTCCTCTACAAAGGAACCATAAGCCGGGGCTTGATGCCTTTCAGGATTTCTTGACTAGCTCTCTCAGCTTGACCATTAGACTAGGGGTGAGCCACTGATGACACATCAAGCCGGATGTGCTCACGTTGACAAAAGTCTTCCATGGCACCTTTGGAGAGATTCGTGCCATTATCTATTCTGATGTTGTGTGGAAAACCAAAGCGGAAGATCACCTTCTTCATGAATTGGACCGCCGTGGCTACATCACACTTGCTAACTGGCTCCGCCTCTACCCACTTAGTGAACTTATCAACCGCCACCAGAAGGTGGGTCTTCTTATCCTTGGACCTCTTGAAGGGCCCAACCATATCAAGCTCCCAAGTTACAAACGGCCAGGTGATTGGAATCATCCTCAATTCCTGAGCTGAAATGGGCCCGGTGTGAAAACTTCTGGCAACCGTCACACTTCCTGACCAAATCCTCAGCATCAGCATGAGCTGTTAGCTAATAAAAACCGTGTCGGAAAGCCTTAGCCACAAGGGATTTTGAACCGGCATGATGACCGCAATCCCCTTCGTGGATTTCACGCAAAATCTCATAGCCTTCTTCAGGAGAAACACATTGCTGAAACGCCCCCGAGACACTACAGTGATGTAACTCGCCATTGATAATAGTCATGGAGTTGGACCGCCGGATTATCTGTCTAGCCAAAACTTCGTCCTCGGATAACTCGCCCCGGGTCATATACACCATGTAGGGCACCATCCAATCAGGGATAGCATGAAGAACCGCCACTAATTAAGCCTCCGGGTCGGGAACAGCCAGATCCTCCTCCGTCGGTATTTTGACCAACGGGTTATGCAAAACGTCGAGAAAAAACATTGGGCGGCACCGGTTTATGCTGAGATCCCAACCGGCTTAAAGTGTCCGCCGCTTCATTCTTGCGCCGATCAATGTGCTCGACCTGGTAACCCTTGAAGTGACCAGCAATGACATCCACCTCACGCCGATAAGCCGCCATGAGTGGATCCTTAGAATCCCAAGTACCAGAGACTTGCTAAGCCACTAAATCAGAGTCCCAAAAGCATCGTACCCGGATTAAGCTCATCTCCTTAGCCATCCGAAGACCGTGGAGCAAGGCCTCATACTCAGCTGCATTGTTAGTACAAGGAAACATCAAGCTGAGAACATAACAAAATTTGTCACCTCGAGGGAAAGTAAGAACCACTCCAGCCCCCGAGCCCTCCAATTGTCTGGACCCGTCGAAGTGAATAGTCCAGTATGTGTTATCCGGTTTATCCTCCAGTGCCTGCAACTCTGTCCAATCATTGATGAAATCCACAAGCGCTTGGGACTTGATGGCCGTACGAGGCATATATTTTAACCCGTGAGGTCCAAGCTCGATAGCCCACTTAGCAACCCGGCCAGTCGCTTCCCTATTCTGGATGATATCTCCCAAAGGAGCGGAACTGACCACAGTGATGGGATGGCCCTAAAAGTATTGCTTAAGCTTCCGGCTTGCCATAAAAACTCCATACACCAGCTTCTGCCAATCCGGATATCTCTGCTTTGACTCAATAAGCACCTCACTGATATAATAGACCAGCCATTGAAGTGGATACTCCTTACCTACCTCCTTGCGCTCCACCACAATAGCCACACTGACAGCCCGGGCATTAGCAGCCACATATAACAGCAATGGTTCCTTATCAATGGGGGCAGCAAGAACAGGCGGTTCGGCTAACTGCTTCTTCAGATCCTTAAACGCCGCATTAGAAGCATCACTCCAGACAAGGTTGTCTGTCTTTTTCATCATCTGATATAAAGGGATGGCCTTCTCTCCCAACCGGCTGATAAACCGGCTTAGTGCTGCAATACGACCCGCCAGCCGTTGAACGTCGTTGATACACGCTGGTTTATCCAGGGACGTAATAGCCTTGATCTTCAACCGGATTAGCTTCAATGCCCCTGTTAGACACCAGAAAACCCAAGAGCTTGCCTACCGATACACCAAAAACACACTTGGCCGGATTAAGCATCATATTATAAACTCGGAGATTATTAAAAGTTTCCTTCAAATCATCTATTAATGTCTCCGCCTTCCTGGACTTCACCACAATATCGTCCACATAAGCATGAACATTGCGCCCAATCTGACTATGAAGACAATTCTGCACACATCGCTGATAAGTCGCCTGGGCACTTTTGAGCCCAAAAGGCATAGATACATAGCAGAAGGCTCCAAAGGGAGTTATAAAAGTTGTCTTCTCCTGGTCCTTAACTGCCATTTTGATCTGATGATAACCAGAATAAGCATCCAGAAAGCTCAAACGCTCACAACCCGCCGTAGCATCAATAATTTGATCAATACGAGGGAGAGCAAAGGGATCAGTGATACGTCCATTTTGCATCATGCTTTTATATCAATATTTATTGCATTATGGGTTGTTATTACACATTATATCTCAATACTTATGGCTATTCTCTCTTATTTTACAAGGTTTACCATGAAGAGGGGGAATGCCGACAGCTGGAATTCTGTCTGGAAAAGGAGCAAACATTACAAACCTATTCTGTACAACTCCAAAAGTCCTGAAACTCCATGAAACAACTTTTTGGAATTTATAAGAATTTCTGAGCGAAAGAAATAGGCCAGGGGGCCCACACCCTGTCCAGGAGACAGCCCCCCCTATAGGGCGCCCCTATCTTCTGGGCCTCCAGCGTCCATCTTCTGCTATATCATCACTTTTACCCTGAAAAAAATCGTGGGCAAGCTTACGGGACGAAACTCCGCCGCCACGAGGCGGAACCTTGGCGGAATCAATCTAGGGCTCTGGTGGAGTTGTTCTGCCGGGGACACTTCCCTCCGGGAGGGGGAAATCATCACCAACGTCATCATCAACGATCCTCTCATCGGGAGGGGGTCAATCTCCATCAACATCTTCACCAGCACCATCTCCTCTCAAACCCTAGTTCATCTCTTGTATCCAAAACCACAAATTGGTACGTGTGGGTTGCTAGTAGTGTTGATTACTCCAGGTAGTTATTACTTATTGATTTACTTGGTGGAAGATCATATGTTCAGATCCTTAATGCATATTATTACACCTCTGATTATGAACATGAATATGCTTTCTGAGTAGTTATGTTTGTTCCTGAGGACATGGGTGAAGTCTTGCTATTAGTAGTCATGTGAATTTGGTATTCGTTCGATATTTTGATGAGATGAATGTTGTCTTCTCCTCTAGTGGTGTCATGTGAACGTCGACTACATGACACTTCACCATTATTGGGCCTAGAGGAGGGCATAGGGAAGTAATAAGTAGATGATGGGTTGCTAGAGTGACAGAAGCTTAAACCCTAGTTTATGCGTTGCTTCGTTAGGGGCTGTTTTGGATCCATAAGTTTCATGCTACGGTTAGGTTTACCTTAATACTTTTGTTGTAGTTGCGGACTCTTGCAATAGAGGTTAATCGTAAGTGGGATGCTTGTCCAAGTAAGGGCAGTACCCAAGTTCCGGTCCACCCACATATCAAATTATCAAAGTACCGAACACGAATCATATGAGCGTGATGAAAACTAGCTTGACAATAATTCCCAATGTGTCCTCAGGAGATCCTTCATTATTATTAGAAATTGTCCAGGCTTATCCTTTTCTACATAAAGGATTGGGCCACCTTGCTGCACCTTATTTACTTTGTTTACTTGTTACTCGTTACTATTTATCTTATCACAAAACTATCTATCACTATAATTTCAGTGCTTGCAGAAAACCTTACTGAAAACCGCTTATCATTTCCTTCCGCTCCTCGTTGGGTTCGACACTCTTACTTATCGAAAGGACTACGATAGATCCCCTACACTTGTGGGTCATCAAGACTCTTTTCTGGCGCTGTTGCCGGGGAGTGTAGCGCTTTTGGTGAGTGGAACTTGGCAAGGAAACATTTATATAGTGTGCTGAAATTTTCTGTTACTTGTCACTATGGAAACTAATCCTTTGAGGGGCTTGTTTGGGGCATCTTCGCCCCAACCAGAAGAGCAAAAAGTTGCTCCTCAACCTACTAAACCTTATGAAAATATTTACTTTGAGATTCCTTCGGGTAATAGAGAAACTGCTAGCTAATCCATTTGCAGGAGATGGAGCATTGCATCCCGATTTACACCTTATCTTTGTGGATGAAGTTTGTGGATTATTTAAGCTTGCAGGTATTCCCGATGATGTTGTCAAAAGGAAGGTATTCCCTTTATCTTTGAAGGGAGATGCATTGACATGGTATAGGCTATGTGATGATACGAGATCTTGGAATTATAAGCGATTGAAGTTGGAATTTCACCAGAAGTTCTATCCTATGCATCTTGTTCATCGTGATCGTAGTTACATATATAATTTCTGGCCTTGCGAAGGAGAAAGCATCGCTCAAGCTTGGGGGAGGCTCAAGTCAATGTTATATTCATGCCCCAATCATGAGCTCTCTCGGGAAATGATTATTCAAAAAATTTATGCTCGGCTTTCTCTTGATAATCGCAACCTGCTTGATACTCCCTGTGCTAGTTCTTATATGCCGAAGACTATTGATTTCAAGTGGGACTTATTGGAAAGAATTAAATGCAACTCTGAAGATTGGGGTTCTGACGATGGTAAGGAGTCAGGTATGACATCTAAGTTCGATTGTGTTAAATCTTTTATGGATACCGATGTTTTTTGTGGATTTAGCGCTAAGTATGGACTTGACTCTGAGATAGTAGCTACTTTTTGTGAATCTTTTGCTACTCACGTTGATCTCCCTAAAGAGAAGTGGTTTAAATATAATCCTCCTGTTGAAGTTAAAGTAGTTGCACCTATTACAGTCGAAGAAAAGACTATTACCTATAGTGATCCTATTGTTCCTATTGCTTATGTTGAAAAACCTCCTTTTCCTGTTAGGATAAAGGTTCATGCTAAAGCTTCGACTGTTGTTTGTAAGATTAATAATAGGACTTATACACCTCCTGAGCAAATTAATGTTGAACCTAGTATTGCTATGGTTAAAGATCTCTTGGATGAGGATTTAGATGGGCATGTTATTTCTTTCTGTGGTGAGACTGCTAATATTGCTAGACCTGATACTAAGACACGTAGACCTGTCGTAGGCACACCCGCTATTTCTGTTAAAATAGGAGATCATTGTTATCATGGTTTATGTGATATGGTTGCTAGTGCTAGCACTATCCCTTATGATTTATATAAAGAAATTATGCACGACATTGCACCCGTTGAATTAGAAGACATTGATGTTACTATTAAGCTTGCTAATAGGGATACCATTAAACCTATTGGGATTGTTAGAGATGTTGAAGTTTTGTGTGGGGAGGTTAAATACCCTGCTGATTTTCTTGTTCTTGCTTCCCCACAAGATGCCTTTTGTCCCATTATTTTTGGTAGACCCTTCTTGAATACTGCCAGTGCTAGGATTAATTGTGAAAAGAATATTGTCACTGTTGGCATAGATGGTATGTCTCATGAGTTTAATTTCGCTAAGTTTAGTAGACAACCTCGTGAAAGGGAACCACCTAGCAAGGATGAGATTATTGGTCTCGCTTCTAGTGCTGTTCCTCCAACTGATCCGTTAGAACAATATTTGCTAGATCATGAAAATGATATGTTTATGAAGGAAAGGGAAGAATTAGATGAAGTGTTCCTTAAACAGGAACCTATGCTGAAACATAACCTTCCCATTGAAATTCTTGGGGATCCCCCTCCACCCAAGGGTGATCCCGTGTTTGAACTCAAACCATTACCTGATAATCTTAAGTATGCTTATCTTGATGAAAAAGAAATATATCCTGTTATTATTAGTGCTAACCTTTCAGAGAAAGAAGAAGAAAGATTATTGAAAACTCTGAAGAAGCACCGAGCAGCTATTGGATATACTCTGGATGATCTTAAGGGAATTAGTCCCACGTTATGTCAACACAAAATTACATTGGAGGACGATGCCAAACCAGTTAGAGATCCTCAAAGACGATTAAATCCCAAGATGAAGGAAGTGGTAAGAAAGGAGATACTAAAGCTCCTTGAGGCAGGTATTATTTATCCCATTGCTGATAGTGAATGGGTAAGCCCTGTCCATTGTGTCCCTAAAAAGGGAGGTATTACCGTTGTTCCTAATGATAAAGATGAATTGATCCCGCAAAGAATTATTACAGGTTATAGGATGGTAATTGATTTCCGTAAGTTAAATAAAGCTACCAAGAAAGATCATTACCCTTTACCTTTTATTGATCAAATGCTAGAAAGGCTATCCAAACACACACATTTTTGCTTTCTAGATGGTTATTCTGGTTTCTCTCAGATACCTGTGTCAGCGAAGGATCAATCTAAAACTACTTTTACTTGCCCTTTTGGTACTTTTGCTTATAGACGTATGCCTTTTGGTTTATGTAATGCACCTGCTACCTTTCAAAGATGCATGATGGCTATATTCTCTGATTTTTGTGAAAAGATTTGTGAGGTATTCATGGATGACTTCTCCGTCTATGGATCCTCTTTTGATGATTGTTTGAGCAACCTTGATCGAGTTTTGCAGAGATGCGAAGACACTAGTCTCGTCCTGAATTGGGAAAAGTGTCACTTTATGGTTAATGAAGGCATTGTCTTGGGGCACAAGATCTCCGAGAGAGGTATTGAAGTTGATAAAGCCAAAGTTGATGCTATTGAAAAGATGCCATGTCCCAAGGACATAAAAGGTATAAGAAGTTTCCTTGGTCATGCCGGTTTTTATAGGAGGTTCATTAAGGACTTTTCTAAGATCTCTAGGCCTCTGACTAATTTATTGCAAAAAGATATTCCTTTTGTCTTTGATGATGATTGTGTAGAAGCGTTTGAAGTGCTTAAGAAAGCTTTGATCACTGCACCTATTGTTCAGCCACCTGATTGGAATTTACCTTTTGAAATTATGTGCGATGCTAGTGATTATGCTGTAGGTGCTGTTTTAGGGCAAAGAGTTGATAAGAAATTGAATGTTATCCAGTATGCTAGTAAGACTCTTGATACTGCCCAGAGAAATTATGCTACTACTGAAAAAGAGTTCTTAGCAGTTGTGTTTGCATGTGATAAGTTTAGACCTTATATTGTTGATTCCAAAGTTACTATTCACACTGATCATGCTGCTATTAAATATCTTATGGAAAAGAAAGATGCTAAGCCTAGACTCATTAGATGGGTTCTCTTGCTCCAAGAATTTGACTTGCATATTATTGATAGAAAGGGAGCTGAGAACCCCGTTGCAGATAACTTGTCTAGGTTAGAGAATGTTCTTGATGACCCACTGCCTATTAATGATAGCTTTCCTGATGAACAATTAGCGGTCGTCAATGCTTCTCGTACTGCTCCTTGGTATGCTGATTATGCTAATTACATTGTTGCTAAATATTTACCGCCTAGTTTCACATACCAGCAAAAGAAAAAGTTCTTTTATGATTTAAGACATTACTTCTGGGATGATCCACACCTTTATAAAGAAGGAGTAGATGGTGTCATTCGACGTTGTGTGCCTAAGCATGAACATGAACAGATTCTACGTAAGTGTCACTCTGAATCTTATGGAGGACACCACGCTGGAGATAGAACTGCACACAAGGTACTACAATCTGGTTTTTATTGGCCTACTCTCTTCAAAGATGCTCGTAAGTTTGTCTTATCTTGTGATGAATGTCAAAGAATAGGTAACATTAGTAGACGTCAAGAAATGCCTATGAATTATTATCTTGTTATTGAACCGTTTGATGTCTCGGGCTCTGATTATATGGGACCTTTTCCTGCCTCTAATGGTTATACACATATTTTAGTTGCTATTGATTACGTTACTAAGTGGGTAGAAGCTATTCCAACTAGTAGTGCTGATCATAACACTTCTATTAAAATGCTTAAAGAAGTTTATTTTCCGAGGTTCGGAGTCCCTAGATATCTTATGACCGATGGTGGTTCACATTTTATTCATGGTGCTTTCCGTAAGATGCTTGCTAAGTATGATGTCAATCATAGAATCGCATCTCCTTATCATCCGCAGTCTAGTGGTCAAGTAGAGTTGAGCAATAGAGAGCTCAAATTAATTTTGGAAAAGATTGTTAATAGATCTAGAAAGAATTGGTCCAAAAAACTTGATGATGCATTATGGGCCTATAGAACTGCATACAAAAATCCTATGGGTATGTCTCCGTATAAGATGGTTTATGGAAAAGCATGTCATTTGCCTCTTGAACTTGAACATAAAGCATATTGGGCTATTAAAGAGCTCAATTATGACTTCAAACTTGCCGGTGAGAAGAGGTTGTTTGATATTAGCTCACTTGATGAGTGGAGAACCCAAGCTTATGAGAATGCCAAGCTATTCAAAGAAAAAGTCAAGCGCTGGCATGATAAGAGGATACAAAAGCATGAGTTTAACGTAGGAGATTATGTGTTATTATTCAACTCTAGTTTAAGATTTTTTGCAGGAAAGCTTCTCTCTAAATGGGAAGGTCCCTACGTTATCGAGGAGGTCTATCGTTCTGGTGCCATAAAAATCAACAACTTCGAAGGCACAAGTCCGAGGGTGGTAAAGGGTCAAAGAATTAAACACTATATTTCAGGTAATCCTATCAACGTTGAAACTAATATTATTGAAACCATAACCCATGAGGAATACATAAGGGACACTTTCCAGAACGTTCTAGACTCCGAAAAGGCATAGGTACATGGTACGGTAAGTAAACCAACTCCAAAACAACTCCAATGGCAATTTTTATCAGTTTTGGAATATTTAAGAATTTTAGGAATAAAGAAGTAGTCCGAAAGGGACACGAGGCTCCCATGAGAGAGGAGGGCGCGCCCCCTGTCTCGTGGGCATCTCGTGCCTCCCGGACTCCGTCTTTCTTGCATGTTACGTATTTTGGTCGGTAAAAGTTCATTATATATACTCCCAAAGGTTTTGGTCACCATATCACGCAAATATCCTCTGTTTTCGTTTCGAGTTGTTTCATGTTACAGATCTAGAGCACCATGGCATCACCCTCCTTCAACAATGAAGACAAGGATGCTTGGCTATTGAAGATAGAGCTGAAAAGAGAATAACCGGAAGAGATCAATAAGGATGAAGGGATCAAGAAGGCCATGGAGGTTCAAGTCCCGACAGTGAAAGAAGAAGACATCCCTCAACCCTTACCTAACCTTTTTACTCCAACTGAGATTGAAGCTTTCAAGATGATTGAGTTAGCTCGCATACAAAATAAGTACCTCACACAGGAGAATATTTTGCTGAAGGATCATATCGCCAGACTCAAGGGCATTATCCGCAAGTTGGAGGAGCTTTTACGCTCGATGTGCGATTATCCGTCATCATCATCACCACCTCCATCACCTCCGAGGACATAGTCCCATGGGTATGGGCACTCCCCTTGGCAACTGCCAAGCTTGGGGGAGGTGCCCCGGTATCGTATCACCATCACACTCCTATCTTTACCGCTTTATTTAGTTCGATCCTTTTAGTAGTATCTTGATCTAGTAGATTGAAGTTTTGATATCAAGTAGTTTTGAATTTTGCTTAGTGCTCTCTTTTGTAATCGAGTCCGTGAGTTATCTATAATAAAGATTAGTGTTGAGTCAAGGGCTTTGCTTTGTTGCTATGATCTTGAGAAAATAGAAAGAATAAAAAAAGAATAAAAGAGTTCATATTGATCTTATGGATAGTAATAACTTCACGCATAGAAAGTATGAGGCATAAAGGTTGTTGAGAGTTGATGAACGTAGTTTTGGTCATCGTTGCAATTAATAGGAAGTAATAAGGAAGAGAGGTTCACATATAAATACACTATCTTGGACATCTTTTATGATTGTGAGCACTCATTAAGTATGACATGCTAAAAGAGTTGATGATGGACAAGGAAGACAATGTAATGGTTTATGTTTTCTCACATCTCAGTTAAAGTATGTTGTCATTGACCTTCCGAACATGTTGAGCTTGCCTTTCCCCCTCATGCTAGCCAAATTCCCAGCACCAAGTAGAGATACTACTTGTGCTTCCAAATATCCTTAAACCCAGTTTTGCCATGAGAGTCCACCATATCTACCTATGGATTGAGTAAGATCCTTCAAGTAAGTTGTCATCGGTGCAAGCAATAAAAATTGCTCCCTAAATATGCATGATTTATTAGTGCGGAGAAAATAAGCTTTATACGATCTTGTTATGGAAGCAATAAAAGCGACGGACTGCATAATAAAGGTCCATACACAAGTGACATATAAAGTGACGTTCTTTCGTGCTAAGATTTTGTGTATCCAACCCTAAAAGCGCATGACAACCTCTGCTTCCCTCTGCGAAGGGCCTATCTTTTACTTCATGTTCTTACTTTATGCTTTTATTTTGTGCTTGAGTCAAGGTGATCTCACCTTTCCCTTTTTCATTTTATCCTTTGGCAAGCTCCTCGTGTTTGAAAGATCGTGATATACATATCCAATTGGATGTTCGTTAGCATGGGCTATTATTGTTGACATCACCTAAAGGTGAATACGTTGGGAGGCAACACAATAAGCCCCTATCTTTCTCAGTGTCCGTCTGAAACTCCATAACCACAAGTATTGCGTGAGTGTTAGCAATTGTAGAAGACTATATGATAGTTGAGTATGTGGACTTGCTGAAAAGCTCTATTGTTGACTCTTTCTGATGTTATGATAAATTGCGATTGCTTCAATGACTGAGATTATAGTTTGTTAGTTCTTAATGAAGTTTGTGAACCATACTTGATATTGTGAATTGATTGTTACTTGAGCATAAGAAATTATATAATGGAATCTTATATGTTGCTGTTATAAGAATGATCATGATGCCCTCATGTCCGTATTTTATTTTTATCGACACCTCTATCTCTAAACATATGGACATATTTTTTGATATCGGCTTCCGCTCGAGGACAAGTGAGGTCTAAGCTTGGGGGAGTTGATACGTCCATTTTGCATCATGATTTTATATCAATATTTATTTCATTATGGGTTGTTATTACACATTATATCTCAATACTTATGGCTATTCTCTCTTATTTTACAAGGTTTACCATGAAGAGGGGGAATGCCGGCAGCTGGAATTCTGGCAGGAAAAGGAGCAAACGTTGGAAATCTATTCTGTACAACTCCAAAAGTCCTGAAACTCCACGAAACAACTTTTTGGAATTTATAAGAATTTCTGAGTGAAAGAAATAGGCCAGGGGGCCCACACCCTGTCCAGGAGACAAGCCCCCCCCTATAGGGCGCGCCCCCTATCTCCTGGGCCCCCTGGTGGGCCTCCGACGTCCATCTTCTGCTATATCATCACTTTTACCCTGAAAAAAATCGTGGGCAAGCTTACGGGACGAAACTCTGCCACCACGAGGCGGAACCTTGGCGGAATCAATCTAGGGCTCTGGCGGAGCTGTTCTGCCAGGGACACTTCCCTCCGGGAGGGGGAAATCATCACCAACATCATCACCAACGATCCTCTCATCGGGAGGGGGTCAATCTCCATGAACATCTTCACCAGCACCATCTCCTCTCAAACCCTACTTCATCTCTTGTATCCAATCTTGTATCCAAAACCACAAATTGGTACCGTGGGTTGCTAGTAGTGTTGATTACTCCTTGTAGTTGATACTTATTGGTTTACTTGGTGGAAGATCATATGTTCAGATCCTTAATGAATATTATTACACCTCTGATTATGAACATGAATATGCTTTGTGAGTAGTTACGTTTGTTCCTGAGGACATGGGTGAAGTCTTGCTATTAGTAGTCATGTGAATTTGGTATTCGTTCGATATTTTGATGAGATGAATGTTGTCTTCTCCTCTAGTGGTGTCATGTGAATGTCGACTACATGACACTTCACAATTATTGGGCCTAGAGGAGGGCATAGGGAAGTAATAAGTAGATGATGGGTTGCTAGAGTGACAAAAGCTTAAACCCTAGTTTATGCGTTGCTTCGTTAGGGGCTGTTTTGGATCCATATGTTTCATGCTATGGTTAGGTTTACCTTAATACTTTTTTTGTAGTTGCGAACGCTTGAAATAGAGGTTAATAATAAGTGGGATGCTTGTCCAAGTAAGGGCAGTACCCAAGTTCCGGTCCACCCACATATCAAATTATCAAAGTACCGAACGCGAATCATATGAGCGTGATGAAAACTAGCTTGACGATAATTCCCAATGTGTCCTCGGGAGCTCCTTTATTATTATTAGAAATTGTCCAGGCTTATCCTTTGCTACATAAAGGATTGGGCCACCTTGCTGCACCTTATTTACTTCGTTTACTTGTTACTCATTACTATTTATCTTATCACAAAACTATTTATCACCTATAATTTCAGTGCTTGCAGAAAACCTTACTAAAAACCGGTTATCATTTCCTTTTTCTCCTCGTTGGGTTCGACACTCTTACTTATCAAAAGGACTACGATAGATCCTCTACACTTGTGGGTCATCAATCAGCTGGACAAGCCTGCTACGTCTTGAGCTTGCATTGGTTTTCCTTGAAGAGGAAAGGGTGATGCAGCATAGTAGCGTAAGTATTTCCCTCAGTTTTTTGAGAACCAAGGTATCAATCCAGTAGGAGGCTCCTCACAAGTCCCACACACCTACACAAACAAACAAGAACTCGCAACCAATGCAATAAAGGGCTTGTCAATCCCTTCAAGGCCACTTGCAAAAGTGAGATCTGATAGAGATAATATGATAAGATAAATATTTTTGGTATTTTATGATATAGATTGGAAAAGTAAAAGATGCAAATAAAAGTAAATTGAAAGCTTATATGATAAGAGATAGACCCGGGGGCCATAGGTTTCACTAGTGGCTTCTCTCAAGATAGCATAAGTATTACGGTGGGTGAACAAATTACTGTCGAGAAATTGATAGAAAAGCGAATAATTATGAGATTATCTAGGCATGATCATGTATATAGGCATCACGTCCGTGACAAGTAGACCGACTCCTGCCTGCATCTACTACTATTACTCCACACATCGACCACTATCCAGCATGCATCTAGAGTATTAAGTTCATAAAGAACAGAGTAACACTTTAAGAAAGATGACATGATGTAGAGGGATAAACTCATGCAATATGATATAAACCCCATCTTTTTATCCTCGATGGCAACAATACAATACGTGCCTTGCTGCCCCTGCTTTCACTGGGAAAGGACACCGCAAGATTGAACCCAAAGCTAAGCACTTCTCCCATTGTAAGAAAGATCAATCTAGTAGGCCAACCAAACTGATAATTCAAAGAGACTTGCAAAGATAACTTAATCACACATAAAAGAATTCAGAGGAGATTCAAATATTTCTCATAGATAAAATTGATCATAAACCCACAATTCATCGGGTCTCGACAAATACACCGCAAAAAGAGTTACATCGAATAGATCTCCAAGAAGATCGAGGAGAACATGGTATTGAGATTTAAAGAGAGAGAAGAAGCCATCTAGCTAATAACTATGGACCCGAAGGTCTGTGGTAAACTACTCACAACTCATCGGAGAGGCCTTGGAGATGATGTAGAGGCCCTCTGTGATCGATTCCCCCTCTGGAGGAGCACCGACGAAGGCTCCAAGATGGGATCTCACGGATACAGAAGGTTACGACGGTGGAAATAGTTTTTTGTGGTCGCTTCTGATGTTTTCAGGGTACATGGGTATATATAGGAGGAATGAGTAGGTCGGTGGACTCCCGAGGGGCCCATGAGGGTGGGGGCATGCCCAGCCCTAGGGGGCGCGCTGGGTACCCTCGTGGCCGCCTCCCTTGTTTCTTGACTTCCACTCCAAGTCCTCTGGATCACATTTGTTCCAAAAAGATCGCTCCCGAAGGTTTCATTCCGTTTGGACTCCGTTTGATATTCCTTTTCCTCGAAACACTGAAATAGGCAAAAAAAACAGCAATTCGGGCTGGGCCTCTGGTTAGTAGGTTAGTCCCAAAAATGATATAAATGTGTAAAGTAAAGCCCATAAACATCCAAAACGGGTAATATAATAGCATGGAACAATCAAAAATTATAGATACGTTGGAGACGTATCAAAGCCTTGTTCAAATCTGTGTAATCCACACACATATGCCAAGTGTCGTTCTTCTTAAGCACTAGCACCGGTTTAGCGAACCACTCAGGATGAAAAACCTCCACAATAAACCCTGCTGCCAAGAGCCGGGCTACCTCCTCACCAATGGCCTTGCGTCTCTCTCCATTGAAGCGGCGGAGAAACTGCTTGACCGGTTTAAACTTGGGATCAATATTAAGAGTGTGCTCAGCAAGTTCCCTCGGTACACCTGGCATGTCAGAAGGTTTCCATGCAAAGATGTCCTAGTTCTCACGGATGAACTTGATGAGCACGCTTTCCTATTTCAGATCCAGGTTAGCGCTGATCCTAAATTGCTTGGATGAATCACCGGGAACAAAATCAACCAACTTAGTCTCATTAGCCGATTTAAACTTCAAAGCCGGATCATGCTCTGTAGTTGGTTTTTGCAAAGAAGTCATATCCGCCGGATCAACATTGTCTTTGTAGAACTTCAACTCCTCCATTGCACAAACCGACTTAGCATAGGCCGCATCACCTTCTTCGCCCTCCAAAGCAATCTTTCAGCTTCCATGTACTGTGATGGTCCCCTTATGACCCAGCATCTTGAGCTGCAGATAAACATAACAGGGCCTTGCCATGAATTTAGCATAAGCCGGCTGTCCAAACAGGGCATGGTACGGGCTCCTGATTTTCACCACTTCAAAAGTCAATGTCTCTGATCTCGAATCATGATCATCTCCAAAAGCAACCTCCAGAGCTATCTTACCAACCGGATAAGCCGATTTACCAGGCACCACACCATGGAAAACGGTGTTCGACGATTTAAGATTCTTATCTGTCAACCCCATGCGACGGAAAGTTTCATAATACAAAATGTTGATTCTGCTTCCTCCATCCATGAGCACCTTGGTGAACTTATAACCTCTGACCTGAGGCGCCACCACCAATGCCAGATGACCTGGATTATCAACCCGTGGTGGATGATCCTCTCGACTCCACACAATGGGCTATTCAGACCAGTGCAAGTACCGGGGCACCGCCGGTTCAACGGAGTTCACTACCCTTTTATGAAGCTTCTGATCGCGCTTGCACAGGCTAGTAGTGAAGACATGATAGTTCCCACTATTCAACTGCTTCAGGTGGCTCTGGTAACCTGACTGTTGCTGCTGCTGACTCCCCTGTTGATTATAACCTCCCCGGTTGCCCTGATTGCCTTGATTGCCATGTCCGCCTTGATTACCTTGAAACCCTGAGCCAGAATTACCTCCACCATAACCCGGCCCATGAGACCCGGGTCCTGAACCGCCGGGCGTTCCACGATCATACTGGAAAAGATCCGACTTTTTGAACTCCTACATAATAAAGCAATCCTTCAAGAGGTGTGTAGATGGCTTTTCTCGCGTCTCATGCCTCGGGCAAGGCTGATCTAACAGGCGCTCAAGGTTGACACCTGATGCTCCACTCTGCGGGGGCGGTTTACCCTTACGACGCTGACCGTTATCCTGCGGATTGGTGTTAGCCACAAAATCTGAACTATTATCCGCCTTACGCTTACCATTGTTTCCATGGCCCGCCTGATTATGTTGCTGCCCTTTAGTGCCACGTTCTTATTTCCCTTCCCCAGCTTCTCATCGTCAGACTTGGGATCCTTAGTACTATCAGAATCGGCATACTTGACCTGAGCTGCCATAAGTGTTCCCATGTCAGTGAAGTGACGCTTGAGCCGTCCCAACTTCAGCTTCAGAGGCTTAAACCGACAATTGCCCTCCAACGTTATGACTGCTGAATCGGCATTGATGCGGTCCGATGAATGCAAGATCTCCAAAACCCGGCGCACCCAATGAGTGGTCAATTCGCCTTCTTCTTGGACACATGCGGCTCAATCCATAATTGACATGGGTTGCTTGCACATGCCCTTGAAGTTCAGTATAAACCGGGCCTTTAACTCGACCCATGACCCAACGAAATTAGCTGGCAAACGTTTCAGCCAAGTGCGAGCCGTTCCATCCAACATCATGGTGAAGTACTTTGCACATGACGCCTCATCCACGTCTAGCATCTCCACTGCCATCTCATAACTTTTGACCCATGACTCGGGGGGTAAGTCAGCAGTGTAATTGGGCACTTTACGCGGACCCTTGAAATCCTTAGGCAGTCGCACATTGCATAGAGCCGGGGTGAGACACGGCACCCCCCAGAGCTTAAAGCAACACCTGGTTCCACTGAAGTTGTCAGACGAACCAGAGTAAGCTGACGGTCCGCGTACTGCTCTGCTAACTTGGCTTCTCGACGTGCTCTGTCGTTATCCACCACGTCCTGAGCATTTGCACCACCGCCCGCCGGGTTAGGCCTTCGAGGGGTATTACGGTTCTGCGTGCTGCTCGACACTGCCGGTTCATCAATATGCCAAATGTAACTCCGGCTCGGGCGAGGGGTTGAATGAATTATGTCTCGACTATACGAATAGGCCTGTTGCTGAACCATAGCCGTTTGAAGGAGATCTCTGGCCCGCCGCGTCTCAACCGCTGCTGGAGACTCGCCTTCCATTGGAATAGCTGCCAATCGCGACGCCGCAACGATCATGTTATCCAAAGGGGTGGAGAAGTGACCCGGCGGTGTCGGCATGTACTGAGGCGGGTCATGGTTCCGTCGAGGTGGGTCCGTCGCCCGTGGCTGATCCGGTGCTCCTGTCCCAGGTGCTTCAATCCGGTTCACCGCTGCCGGATTACTGGTTCCTGCTCCTGGCATGTTGAAGAGATTCATTGCTTCATAAACCGGTGGTAGATGAGACCATGCCTCCTCCTCAATAGTCGTTTGAAGTGTTCTGATCCAACATGAGCCGGTAATTTTCTACCTGAATCCGCTATGCCTGAGCATCCAAAGCGGCCCGCTCCTCAGCCATCCTGGTTTCCTCAGCCGCCAAGTCCTCCTTGGCTTGAGCTATCTGATCTCGCAGCTTCGTAACTTCCACGTTATGCTGATCTTGATTATCCGGGGTAACCTTTGTGGTCAACAATGTCATCTAGGCATCCAATAAACCAGTCAAGACTTGAGCCGACCGGCGCGCGGGGCCTCCTGCCCCGGCAGCCGATCCGAAAAAATCATTGCCGCTGCAGCTGATGAGTGCTGCGTGGGCTCCGTATCGGCCATGAAGATCACAACCCAGTTTGGCTGTTCAAGAGGGTCCGGAATACTGTCGCCATCGGAACAGCCACCAAACCAGCCATCTTGCAGTTGGTACAGTGACTCGGTCTGACCGGTAGATGATTTGCCATCTGAATAAACGACCGTCTCACCATCGGACACCGGTTCAGACTCCGCACCATTGATGAATCCTACGAACGTACACTTCATGGCAGGCTGAATCCGGGCAGGGCTTGCAAGTTGAGCCGTCTCGATGAGGTTGGCGCAGATGTCCAGCTCAGGGCCCGGTTCGTCGATCTTGCCAATGAAGACATGAATTCCTCCAAAGGGGACCCGGTGCCCATACACGATTGATCCGGCATCGGGGCCCCAGCCTGCGTCATCGATGTAGAGCTTGCCGCGACGACTCTTGGTCATCCGGCCTACTGCATATCCCTTGAGTCCTTCGAAATTGCCCTTTAAGAACTCGAAACCATCATGCGATAGCCCCACCATGGGCGCCAACTGTCGTGGAATTATTACGTGAGATATCCTAGTGTGAGGACTTAGTCGTGGAGCCATCGCAACGAGATTAGCTTAAAGGGGTTAAACCGGACAAAGGACACGGGGATTTTATACCGGTTCGGCCCCTTGCGGTGAAGGTAAAAGCCTACAATCCAGTTGTGGTGGAATTGATGGGGTCTCGATGATCAGGGAGCGAATCCGCTTTACCTAGCTCTCGAGTTGTTGTTTCTTGTCCTTGAACCGCCGCCGGGTCGTCCCTTTATATACACAGGTTGACGCCCGGCGGTTTACAGAATCCCAGCCGGCTCATACACGTGTCCGACTCGGTTTCTACCCTTTCCTATCTTACAACACAAGTTACACCATGTATGTAGGTTTATGTCTACGGGCCCTAATCCGCCTTTGGGCCCTGGGCCTTTACATCTCTATAGTAAAGTGTCGTACTTCTTGTCTTCATGGGCTTCAATATGGATGACTCGTTACCGGTATAACCCGGCCCCACCTGGGTGGTTTATACCCAGTAGTTATATCCCCAACACAGGCGATAGTTCTTTCACACAAAGAACACGGAAGAAATAGCTCAGCTCAGCCAGTACTACCAATTCATCCTCAGGGATGAAGCCACGCTTCATCACTGGCATTATCCCTCAATCCATATGTGCCAATCATGACTTTTTAGGCCAAATATTTTTCAATTTATCAAGACTCGCTCCCCTCTTTAGATTTGCTGCATACTGATAACCCACAAGTGTAGGGGATCGCAACAACTTTCGAGGGTAGATTATTCAACCCAAATTTATTGATTCGACATGAGGGGAGCCAAAGAATATTCTTAAGTATTAGCAGTTGAGTTGTCAATTCAACCACACCTGGATAACTTAGTATCTGCAACAAAGTATTTAGTAGCAAAGTGGTATGATAGTAATGGTAACAGTGGCAAAAGTAAAGATAGCAGTTTTGTACTAATTGTAACAGTAGCAAAGGAAAAGTAAATAAGCGAAGCACAATATGTGAAAAGCTCATAGGCATTGGATTAGTGATGGATAATTATGTCAGATGTGATTCCTCATGTAATAGCTATAACACAGGGTGACACAGAACTAGCTCCAGTTCATCAATGTAATGTAGGCATTATTCCGAATATAGTAATACGTGCTTATGGAAAAGAACTTGTATGACATCTTTTGTTCTACCCTCCCGTGGCAGCGGGGTCCTAGTGGAAACTAAGGGATATTAAGGCCTCCTTTTAATAGAGAATCGGAACAAAGCATTAGCACATAGTGAATACATGAACTCCTCAAACTATGGTCATCACCGAGAAGTATCCCGATTATTGTCACTTTGGGGTTGTCGGATCATAACACATAATAGGTGACTATAGACTTGCAAGATAGGATCAAGAACACACATATATTCATGAAAACATAATAGGTTCAGATCTGAAATCATGGCACTCGGGCCCTAGTGACAATCATTAAGCATAGCAAAGTCATAGCAACATCAATCTCAGAACATAGTGGATACTAGGGAGCAAACCCTAACAAAACTAACTTGATTTCATGGTAAATATCATCCAACCCATCACCGTCCAGCAAACCTACGATGGAATTACTCATGCACGGCGGTGAGCATCATGAAATTGGTGATGGAGGATGGTTGATGATGACGACGGTGACGAATCCCCCTCTTCGGAGCCCTGAACGGACTCTAGATCAGCCCCCGAGAGACATTAGGGCTTGGCGGCGGTTCCGTATTGTAAAACGCGATGAAACTTTCTCTTTTGATTTTTTCTCCGTGAAACGGAATATATGGAGTTGGAGTTGAGGTCGGTGGAGCATCAGGGGCCCATGAGACAGGGGGACGCGCCCAAGGGGGAAGGGCGTGCCCCCCACCCTCGTGGACAGGGTGTGGCCCCCCTGGCCTTGATTCTTTCGCCAGTATTTTTTATACTTTCCAAAACTTATCTCCGTGGATTTTCAGGTCATTTCGAGAACTTTTGTTTTCTGCACAATAAACAACATCATGGTAGTTCTGCTGAAAACAACGTCAGTCTAGGTTAGTTTCATTCAAATCATGCAAATTAGAGTCCAAAACAAGGGCAAAAGTGTTTGGAAAAGTAGATACGTTGGAGACGTATCAACTCCCCCAAGCTTAAACCTTTGCTTGTCCTCAAGCAATTCAGTTGATAAACTGAAAGTGATAAAGAAAAACTTTTACAAACTCTATTTGCTCTTGTTGTTGTAAATATGTAAAGCCAGCATTCAAGTTTTCAACAAAGATTATGAACTAACCATACTCACAATAACATTTAGGTCTCACAATTACTCATATCAATGGCATAATCAGCTAGCGAGCCATAATAATAAAACTCGGATGACAACACTTTCTCAAAACAATCATAATATGATATAACAAAAATGGTATCTCGCTAGCCCTTTCTGAGACCGCAAAACATAAATGAAGAGCACCTTTAAAGTTCAAGGACTGACTAAACATTGTAATTCATGGTAAAAGAGATCCAGTCAAGTCATACCCAATATAAACCAATAGTAATGAATGTAAATGACAGTGTGCTCTCCAGCGGGTGCTTTTTAATAAGAAGGTGATGAGTCGACATAAAAGTAAATAGATAGGCCCTTCGCAGAGGGAAGAAGGGATTTGTAGAGGTGCCAGAGCTCGATTTTAAAATAGAGATGAATAACATTTTGAGCGGCATACTTTCACTGTCAATGCAACAACTATGAGATGGCTATATCTTCCATACTACATGCATTATAGGCGGTTCCCAAACAGAGTGGTAAAAGTTTATACTCCCCCACCACCAACAAGCATCAATCCATGGCTTGCTCGAAACAATGAGTTCCTCCAACTAACAACAGCCCTGGGGGAGTTTTGTTTAATTATATTGATTTGCTTTGATCTTTTTGGATCATGGGACTGGGCATCCCGGTTACCGACCATTTCTCGTGAATGAGGAGCGGAGTCCACTCCTCTTGAGAATAACACACCTAGCATGGAAGATACAGGCAGCCCTAGTTGAAACATGAGCTGCTCGAGCATACAAAACAGAATTTCATTTGAAGGTTTGGAGTTTGGCACATACAAATTTACTTGGAATGGCAGGTAGATACCGCATATAGGAAGGTATGGTGGACTCATATGGAACAACTTTGGGGTTTAAGGAGTTTGGATGCACAAGCAGTATTCCCCCTTAGTATAGATGAAGGCTAGAAAAAGACTGGGAAGCGACCAACTGAGAGAGCGACAACATTCATGAACATGCATTAAAATTAATTTACACCGAGTACAAGCATGAGTAGGATATAATCCACCATGAACATAAATATCGTGAAGGCTATGTTGATTTGTTTCAACTACATGCGTGAACATGTGCCAAGTCGAGTCACTCAATGCATTCAAAGGAGGATACTATCCCCTCATACCACATCATAATCATTTTAATAGCATGTTGGCACGCAAGGTAAACCGTTATAACTCATAGCTAATCAAGCATGGCACAAGCAACTATAATCTCTAAATGTCATTGCAAATATGTTTACTTCATAATAAGCTGAATCAGGAACGATGAACTCATCATATTTACAAAAACAAAAGTGGTCGAGTTCATACCAACTTTTCTCATCTCAATCAGTCCATCATATATCGTCATTATTGCCTTTCACTTGCACGACCGAACGATGTGTATAATAATAATAGTGCACGTGCATTGGACTAAGCTGGAATCTGCAAGCATTCAACTCAAGGGAGAAGACAAAGTAATATGGTCTCTAAGTTAAATAAACAATCATACATATGAGAGCCACTAAACATTTTCAATATGGTCTTCTACTCTCGACCCCCAAAGGAAAGAAAAGAAAAGAAAACTATTTACACGGGAAAGCTCCCAACAAGCAAGAAGAAGAACAAGAAATCTTTTTGGGTTTTCATTTTAATTTCTACTACAAGCATGGAAAGTAAACTAACTAATTTTTTTGGTTTTTCTTAAGGTTTATCAAACACACAAGAAGAAAGCTAGAAAAATAAAATTAAGCTAGCATGGATAATACAAGGAAAGAGTATGAGCATCGACAACTAGAATAGTGTGTGAACATGAATGTAAAAGTCGGTGAGAAATATGTACTCCCCCAAGCTTAGGCTTTTGGCCTAAGTTGGTTTACTGCCAAGGACCGCATCTACTCTCCCCGGTGTACTGAGGGGTGTAATCAGGATACACCTGGCTGGCCATCTCCTCCGGATCCCACTGGTAAGATGATGCACGATAAGGGTCCAGTGAAGGTTCTGGTTCAGGCTCAGGTTCTGGAGTGGATGCTTGGCCTCGATGATCGTACACCGCTTCCGGCGTGACAAGATAATTAACTGCAGTCAAATCAAACAACAGAGGCACAGGCAGAATAATAGTCTCATTGTGTTTCTTATTAAATCTCAGGTTATACAAAAGCATATTATCTTCGTTGTCAATAATAAACTCATGCGCTACCATGCTCCTGTAATCTAAAATGTAAGGAGGCAATATTGTCTCCTCTTTTTCATGGTGCCTAATAGGTATCTCAAAATGTTTAGCAAGACGTGCAGCATAGATACCTCCAAAGATGGGGCCCTTTGTAAGGTTCAGGCTTAGCCATTTAGCAATGACGGCACCCATACTAAAACTGTTATCACCAAACAAGGCATGGAGAAGAATAATAATATCAGGAACATTGAAGTTTCCACTATTTCCACGACCAATTAAGCATCGACTAGCAAATATGGCAAAGTAGCGTAAAACGGGAAAGTGTATGCTAGAAATTCTCGCATCGGAACCCTTCTTTGGATCCCCTACAGTAATGGTGTTAACAAAGCCATCCACATCCTTACGATGTGGTTCATCTAACTTGCCCTCAAAGGGTATTCTACATACCGCGCAAAAATTACGTAAATACATTTCCTTGAATTCATCATATAAATGGAACGATGTTGAAGGAGGTGATTTCTTAGGATAGTAATAAAAGTTTTGCACGAAAGTATTGGTGAGTAAGAGATACTGATCGATCCGGTCGTGGAGGAAATCGGTGAGGCCTGCATTCTCGATCAAAGAATAAAAGTCTTCATAAATCCTGGCTTCTCTCAAAAAATCGTCACAGGGCCATTCACACGGCCGTACTTCCGCTATGCGAGGAAGATTATACTTGGCCTTTTCCTTCTCTTTAGCTTGTTTTTCCTGGGAGCCTTGGCTAGAAGAGCCCCTCAAAAATCTCCTTAACATTTTCTGAAAATTTCTGAAATTTTAGTAACTTCAAAATAAAAGTGAATTAAACTAAACAAGATTGGTAGCAACTACTCCTACAAGTGCTTAGAGCCTATATCATGCATTAGAATTACTTGGGACCTCATAAATTTGACATGCAAGCTCAAGAACAGGGTCACCAAGCAACAATCTCCCAAAGCAGTTTTTTGAATGTAGCTTTGAGCAAGGAGATCAAAAACCACAGCAAGATGAGCTAGAACTCGTGCTTGAGCTGGATGAGGATTTTTTTGGGAAGAAGATGGAGTGTGTGGGTGCAGGAATAAGTGGAGGGGGGCAACCGTGGGCCCACGAGACAGTGGGCGTGCCCAGGGGGTGTGGGCGCGCCCTCCACCCTCGTGGCCAGGTGCTTGCCCCCCTGCAGTGTTTTCAGTGCCTAAAATCCCAAATATTCCATAAAAAAATAATACTAAATTTGCAGCGCATTTGGAGCACTTTTATTTTCGGGATATTTTTTTATTGCACAGATAATTCAAAAAATAGACATATAATACTATTTTTGCTTTATTTATTCTAAATAACAGAAAGTAAAAAGAGGGTACAGAAGGTTGTTCCTTCTAGTTTCATCCATCTCATGGTCATCAAAATGAAGCCACTAACAAGGTTGATCAAATCTTGTTAACAAACTCATTCCGAATAACACAGAACCGGAGAAATTTCAAATAACACTAAGTTACCTCAACGGGGATATGAACATCCCCAATAATAAGAATATCATACTTTTTCTTGACAGTAGGAAGAGGAAATTCAAAACCTCCAATAATGATAGTTGGAACTTTTCCAATAGAATTGATGCTATGAACTTGAGGTTGTTTCCTCGAAAAGTGTACCGTGTGCTCATTACCATTAACATGAAAAGTGACATTGCCTTTGTTCCAATCAATAACAGCCCCTGCAGTATTCAAAAAGGGTCTACCAAGGATAATCGACATACTATCGTCCTCGGGAATATCAAGAATAACAAAGTCCATTAAGATAGTGACATTAGCAACCACAACAGGCACATCCTCACAAATACCGACAGGTATAGCAGTTGATTTATCAACCATTTGCAAAGATATTTCAGTAGGTGTCAACTTATTCAATTCAAGTCTACGATATAAAGAGAGAGGCATAACACTAACACCGGCACCAAGATCACATAAAGCAGTTTTAACATAATTTCTTTTAATGGAGCATGGTATAGTTGGTACCCCAGGATCTCCAAGTTTCTTTGGTATTCCACCCTTAAAAGTATAATTAGAAAGCATGGTGGAAATTTCAGCTTCCAGTATTTTCCTTTTATTTGTAATGATATCCTTCATATACTTAGCATAAGGATTTACTTTAAGCATATCAGTTAAGTGCATACGTAAGAAGATAGGTCTAATCATTTCAGCAAAGCGCTTAAAATCCTCATCATCCTTTGTCTTGGATGGTTTAAGAGGAAAGGGCATGGGTTTCTGAACCCATGGTTCTCTTTCTCTACCGTGCTTCCTAGCAACAAAATCTCTCTTATCATAACATTGATTCTTTGATTGTGGGTTATCAAGATCAACAACAGGTTCAATCTCTACATTAGTATTATTGCTAGGTTGAGCATCAACATGAACATTATTATTAAAGTTATCACTAGGTTCATGTTCATCACCTGATTGTGTTTCAGCATCAGAGATAGAAATATCATTGGGATTCTCAGGTGTGTCTACAACAGGTTCACTAGAAGCATGCAAAGTCCTATCGTTTTTCTTTTTCCTTTTTTTGGAAGAACTAGGTGCCTCTAAATTATTTCTCTGAGAATCTTGCTCGATTCTCTTAGGGTGGCCTTTAGGATACAAAGGTTCCTGAGTCATTCTACCAGTTCTAGTAGCCACTCTAACAGCAAAGTCATTTTTATTATTTAATTCATCAAGCAAATCATTTTGAGCTTTAAGTACTTGCTCAACTTGAGTGGTAACCATAGAAGCATATTTGCTAATGAGTTTAAGTTCACCTTTAAGTCTAGCCATATGATCACTCAAGCGTCCTATCTCGAAAGAATTATTCTTCAATTCTCTACCAACATAAGCATTAAAACTTTCTTGTCTAGCCATAAAGTCATCAAATTCATCTAAGCATGGGCTATGCAATTTAGTAGACGGGATTTCAACTTTATCATATCTATAGAGAGAATTTACCTTTACTACCTGTGTTGGGTTATCAAGACAATGTGGTTCTTCGACAGGCGGTATATTAAGACCATGTATTTCTTCAATAGGTGGTAAATTATTAACATCTTAAGCTTTTATACCTTTTTATTTCATTGATTTCTTTGCCTCTTGCATATCTCCAGGACTGAGAAATAGAACACATTTCTTATTCAGAGTAAGTTTGGGAATAGGCTCAGGAGTTGGCTCAATTGGTTCAAGAATTGCCTCAGGAATTGGCTCGGGGAGAGTCCAATTATTTTCATTAGTCAACATATTATTCAATAGTAATTCAGCTTGGTCGACTGTTCTTTCCGTGAAAACACAATCAGCACAACTATCCAAGTAGTCCTTGGAAGCACCAGTTAGTCCATTATAAAAGATATCAAGCATTTCATTTTTCTTAAGAGGATGATTAGGGAAAGCATTAAGTAATCGGAGAAGCCTCCCCCAAGCTTGTGGGAGACTCTCTTCTTTGATTTGCACAAAATTATATATTTCCCGCAAGGCAGCTTGTTTCTTATGAGCAGGAAAATATTTAGCAGAGAAGTAATAAATCATATCATGGGGACTACGCACACAACCCGGATCAAGAGAATTAAACCAAGTCTTAGCACCACCCTTTAATGAGAACGGAAATATCTTAAGGATATAATAATAGCGAGACTTCTCATCATTAGTAAACAGGGTGGCTATATCATTCAACTTGGTAAGATGTGCCACAACAGTTTCAGATTCAAGGCCATACAAAGGATCAGATTCAACCAAAGTAATTATTTCAGGATCAACAGAGAATTCATAATCCTTATCAGTAACACAAATAGGTGAAGTAGCAAAAGCGGGGTCAGGTTTCATTCTAGCATTAAGAGATTGCTGCTTCCATTTAGCTAATAACTTCTTAAGATCATATCTATCTTTGCAAGAAAAAATAGCTCTAGCAGCTTCTTCATTCATAACATAACCCTCAGGAACAACATGCAATTCATAATTAGGGGGAGAACTTTCATCATCACTATCATCAATAATAACATCTTCAATAATTCCATTCTCTCTAACCCTAGCAAGTTGTTCATCAAGAAATTCACCTAATGGCACAATAGTATCACACACAGAAGTAGTTTCATCATAAGTATCATGCATAGCAGAAGTGGCATCATCAATAACATGCGACATATCAGAATTCATAGCAGTAGCAGGTTTAGGTGTCACAAGCTTACTAATAATAGAAGGAAAATCTAGTGCAGAGCTAGATGGCAGTTCCTTACCCCCCCCCCTCATAGTTGAGGGCAAAATCTTAGTTCTTTCGTCTTTCAAGTTCCTCATAGTGATCAGTAGATATAAATCCCAAGTGACTCAAAGAATAGAGCTATGCTCCCCGGCAATGGAGCCATAAATTAGTCTTGATAACCCACAAGTGTAGGGGATCGCAACAGCTTTCGAGGGTAGAGTATTCAACCCAAATTTATTGATTCGACACAAGGGGAGCCAAAGAATATTCTTAAGTATTAGCAGTTGAGTTATCAATTCAACCACACCTGGATAACTTAGTATCTGCAGCAAAGTATTTAGTAGCAAAGTAGTATGATAGTAATCGTAACAGTGGCAAAAGTAAAGATAGCAGTTTTGTAGTAATTGTAACAATAGCAAAGGAAAAGTAAATAAGCGAAGCACAATATGTGAAAAGCTCGTAGGCATTGGATCAGTGATGGATAATTATGTCGTATGTGATTCCTCATGTAATAGCTTTAACATAGGGTGACACAGAACTAGCTCCAGTTCATCAATGTAATGTAGGCATGTATTCTGAATATAGTCATACGTGCTTATGGAAAAGAACTTGTATGACATCTTTTGTCCTACCCTCCCGTGGCAGCGGGGTCCTAGTGGAAACTAAGGGATATTAAGGCCTCCTTTTAATAGAGAACCGGAACAAAGCATTAGCACATAGTGAATACATGAACTCCTCAAACTATGGTCATCACCGAGAAGTATCCCGATTATTGTCACTTCGGGGTTGTCGGATCATAACACATAATAGGTGACTATAGACTTGCAAGATAGGATAAAGAACACACATATATTCATGAAAACATAATAGGTTCAGATCTAAAATCATGGCACTCGGGCCCTAGTGACAAGCATTAAGCATAGCAAAGTCATATCAACATCAATCTCAGAACATAGTGGATACTAGGGATCAAACCCTAACAAAACTAACTTGATTACATGGTAAATCTCATCCAACCCATCACCGTCCAGCAAGCCTACGATGGAATTACTCACGCACGACGGTGAGCATCATGAAATTGGTGATGAAGGATGGTTGATGATGACGACAGCGACAAATCCCCCTCTCCGGAGCCCCGAACGGACTCGAGATCAGCCCTCCGGAGAGAGATTAGGGCTTGGTCACGGCTCCGTATTGTAAAACGTGATGAAACTTTCTCTCTGATTTTTTTCTCAGCGAAAGGAATATATGGAGTTGGAGTTGAGGTCGGTGGAGCATCAGGGGGCCCACGAGACAGAGGGCGTGCCCCCACCCTCGTGGACAGGGTGTGGGCCCCCTGGCCTTGATTCTTTCGCCAGTATTTTTTATATTTTCCAAAACTTATCTCCATGGATTTTCAGGTCATTCCGAGAACTTTTGTTTTCTGCATAATAAACAACATCATGGCAGTTCTGCTAAAAACAACGTCAGTCCGGGTTAGTTTCATTCAAATCATGCAAATTAGAGTCCAAAACAAGGGCAAAAGTGTTTGGAAAAGTAGATATGTTGGAGACGTATCACATACCCATCAAGGAACATCAACTGCATTTTCACCCACAAAATAATTTCCTTCATAGTTGTCCTTCCAAGATTGAACCATGCCTTTGGCTTCGTCCAGTTCCGCTTTCCTTTCGGTTCTTGCATGTTTTGTAACGGTCTATCACAGAGCTCCTCTTGATCGTCTCTAGCCTTAGTATTATCCTTTGATTTCCCCTCTATGCCGAACAATGTATCAAAAATGGCTTCGGCAATATTCTTTTCAGTGTGCATCACGTCGATGTTGTGTGGGCAAAGGAGGTGGCATTATTTGTGAGATGGCATCCAGCTGACAAAGCTCAGTGTGCTCGTGGAGAGGACGTTTTGAGGACTCCAACATTTCAGTGAAGGCCTTTGCAGATTCCTCCATCTCCTCGTTCGAGTCCCGAGCATCATTAAAGTCTTGCACCATGTCTGCGGTCCCGGTACCATGCTCGTCGGTGCGATGACGAACCACCTCGGCTCTGGCAAGTTGGGAAGACTCACCATGTAATGTCCAGACTGTATAATCAGGCGTAAAACCAAACTTCTGCAGGTCTTTACTCATTTCAAGCTCGTCCCTCTTTTTATAGTTGTCGCACCGGGCACAGGGGCACCAGCTTAATTCCTGGCCATTTGCAAATGTGGCTCTAACAAACCCCTTGGTTATTTTTAACCATTCCTCGGTCCAAACTTTCTGACTAGTGTAACTGGTGTACATCCACGCACGATCACTCATATTGACTTCCTACTGGACACACAATAAATATATACAGAATTAAGCAAACCATATCCATCAGTTAATGGAGTTTGTCAGTTTTATTACGTCCATGCAACCTACACGCTAATAGGTAAAGATAGGTCCTAATCCCACCCAAGTATGTGTAGATTGGGTTCGTTTTCCCATGCTCTGCTCCGGACCCGACGCAAAATTTCAGCAGCACCTCCATGTTGTTCTCCTGATACACATGTCGGCAATTAGCAAAGAGGATGTGTACCCGGAGAACAATAGGGAGGCATTGACGAAATTCTGCATCGGATCCGGAGCAGAGCATATGGGAAAACGAACCCAATGTACACATACTCGGGTTGTCCATGGATAACGTTGGACAATTCAAATGAATCATGATTATAAATATGCAAATGCATGCATATTTATAGATGTAACCCTTTCGAACAGGAGACACATAGTGGTTACGCATACTGATGATTGACACCTCTAGCTAGCAAGTTTTATCGGCACGAAGACCGGAACAGAGCAAATGAAGGGGGGGAGGAGATATCATTTGTGCTCACCAACGAACGCAGGGGCGGAGCTCATCGAACATTGGACCCTCGCAACGATGAAATAACTGCACATTTAAATCGAAAGATGAGTAACGTAGCTAGTATTCGGCACCGACGGACCTTGCACTGACGATACTTGCTATTTACGGTACCATCGACACCGAGGAACCCCCTAACCCGCTCGTCCCCAGGTAAACTAAATAGCAACTACCATCGGTGCAAGGTACATGAGGTGGTCGGCGTTGAACACTACCTCCTCCTCCTCCTCCTCCTCCTCCTCCTCCTCCTTCTTCTTCTTCTCCTTCTTCTGTGCTAAGATCATGTCATGCCCAATATGCGACCCTATCCAAAAGGAACTCAAAGGTCCCACCAAGGATAGACCCGCATATTGAAACGCTTTTGCAAGGTGGATATCATTACATCAACATTACATAATAGACGGGGATACATACAAGAGGCATACAATGCCACATGAATACAACATCACAATACATAAGAGCCACATCCGACTACGGATGAAACACAAACAGAAACTCAAACGACATCCACCCTGCTAGCCCAGGCTGCCGACCTGGAACCTATCCCTGATCGAAGGAGAAGCAGAAGAAGAACTCAATGCAAGCAAGCATCGCTCTCGCGTCATGATCATCGCACAACCTGTACCTGCAACTGTTGTTGTAGTAATCTATGAGCCACGAGGACTCAGCAATCCCATTACCATGGGTATCAAGACTAGCAAAGCTTAAAGGGAATGGAAGGGGTAAAGTGGTGAGGCTGCAGCAGCGACTAAGCATATATGGTGGCTAACATACGCAAATAAGAGCGAGAAGAGAGCAAAAGGAATGGTCGTCAACTAGTAATGATCAAGAAGTGATCCTGAACTCCTACTTACGTCAAGCATAACCCAAGAACCGTGTTCACTTCCTGGACTCCGTCGAAAAGAGACCATCACGGCTACACACGCGGTTGATGCGTTTTAATTCGGATCTGGTGTCAAGTTATCTACAACCGGACATTAACAAATTCCCATCTGCCTATAACCGCAGGCACGGCTTTCGAAAGATTATACCCTGCAGGGGTGTCCCAACTTAGCCCATGACAAGCTCTCGCGATCAACGAAGGATATACCTTCTCCCAGGAAGACCCGATCAGACTCGGAATCCCAGTTTACAAGACATTTCGACAATGGTAAAACAAGACCAGCAAGACCGCCCGATGCGCCGACAATCCCGATAGGAGCTGCACATATCTCGTTCTCAGGGCAACACTGGATAAGCTAAGCGTACAGGTACCGACGTAACCCAAGTTGCCAAGGGATGGTCCCGCACGGTGCTCTAGTTTGGACCAACACTTAGATAAGCATTGGCCCGGGGGGGGGGGGCTGTAATAAAGATGACCCTTGGGTTAATTACTCCCAAGGGAAATATAGGTGGTGGTGAGGCAAATGGTAAAACCAAGGTTGGGCCTTGCTGGAGGAGTTTTATTCAAAGTGAACTGTCGAGGGGGTCCCATAAATCACCCGACCGCGTAAGGAACGCAAAATCCGGGAACATAACACCGGTATGACGGAAACTAGGGTGGCAAGAGTGGAACAAAACACCAGGCATAAGGCCGAGCCTTCCACCCTTTACCAAATATATATATGCATTAATAATATAAGAGATATTGTGATATCCCAACCAAAAATCCTGTCCACCATGGAGCAATCTTCAACTTCACCTGCAACTAGCAACACTATAAGAGGGGCTGAGCAAAAGCGGTAACATAGCCAAACAACGGTTTGCTAGGAAGGGTGTCAAAGGTTAGAGGTTCATGGCAATTTGGGAGGCTTGATGAGCAAAAGATAGGTAGCGCAGCAAAGCGATAGAACGAAGCAACTAGCATAGCAATGATAGTAATGAGATCCAGGGTAGTGGTCATCTTGCCTGAAATCCCGCTAGGAAGAAGAATGAGTCCATGAAAAAGACGAGCGGATGAAGCCGAACCAAGTGTAGACGAACGAATCCTCACAATCGCAATGAAACAGGAACTATCGAAAAGAAGCACACAACATGGTAAACACACCACACAAGAACAAGGCATGATGCACAAACAAGCATGATGCATGACAAGACTACATGAAGCTACTCATGGCAAGAGATGATGCAAACAAGAGCAACACATTAAGGCAAGTTTAAATGAGGCCGGGAACAACATATAACAATTCCGGTAAGTCCTCATATGCAAATTTCGAAGTTGGTCCAGATCTGAATACAACTTATGTTCAAGTTCTTAAACAGCAAGTTAAGATGCACCAAGATGATCTACACGAGATTCTAGTCAAGTTACATATAAAGTTCATTAGATTTGGAGCTATGGCCTAGAAGATATGAGCAAAACAAGTTAAACATGGCATTGATGCAAAATGCACCCAAACATCAAGCAAACACCTCAAAACAAGGATGCAACATGATAATATGGAACTATATGCAATTCTAAGCAAGTTCCATATAGAGCACACTCAAAACGGAGCAACGGTTCAACACACACACACACTATACAAGTCATAGCAACAATCTGTCCAAAACAGCAACTAGGCATATTGCAAGCATCAAAACAACATGCTACAGCACTCCAACATAAAAACAAAAGACATGGACATAATGTACAGGTAAAGCACAACAAAACATGAACACTGAGCTATCTCCAGAAATCACTAGAACATGCTCAAACACACATGGGAAGATTGCAAGTAATAACAATTCAGACTTTGCAGAAAATAACATCAGGTTGCAATGTTTAGAGCTATCAAACAACATGTTACAGGAACTTATAATGGCAAACAAAGGCATGGCATGAATCTACTAATTGCATAGATCAAAAGTCCTTTACTGACCATAAGCCAAAAAGGATCAGAAAATATGATGGCACCCTTGTAAACATAGCAAGTTATAATACAGATTCAAACATGGCAGAAACAGAATTATGAAGGCATGTGGATGAGCTTGTACCACTCACCATAGAGCAATACATGGCATGGCAAGGCAACCAACAGTAAGAAGGCATATTTGTGAAGCTAAGCATGGCAATAGCCAGGTCATAGGGTGCATGCAACACTAGCAACAATCATGGCAACAAGTGAACTTAATGTTAACAGGCTGACAACAACATTATGAAGCAACTTTGGAGAAAGATATGAACAAGCTACAGCAGGCTATAAATGCAACCAGGGGCATGGATGGATAGAACATGACATGTATAACAAAACATATTTAGTGATCATCTCCAGATTATGCATAGAATGATTTGTAGAAGCAGGTTTACATAGCATCACGAAATAACAGATCCAGCTTAGCAAAACAGCAACAACAAGTACACTACTTAACAAGCTCGATACACTCACCACAGGTCATTGCATGACAAGATAATTATAGCATCATCAAGAAGACATGTTTATGTGACCAACCAAGGCAAGAACAAGTTCATAGCATGCAAGGATCAACTACAACAACCTTGGCAAAATTGAATAACATGTAAACAATCTGCCATGAAACATTTTGAAGCAAAAGTAGAGCACGAAAATGACATGCTAGGCTACTCCATAATTGCAACCAAGGGCAGGGATGAATAGAGCATAACCCTAAGTTCAAAACACCCTTACTGAAGTATCTCAAAATATGCATGGATCTCTCTGTAGCATCAAGTTTACATGGCATCAAAATAACAGCAGAACAATGACTAAAACAGCAACATCACGATGCCTAGTTTGCATGCTTGTGCTAGTCACCACATAGATCACAAAAATACATGGTAAGCACCCCTGTAAAGAAGACATGACATAGTTCAAAACACATGTATACATCAACCTCATAGGATGCACACATCAATCATGGCAAAAATAACAAACGAGCTAGTTTTGTTAACAGACAGCAGAAAACATCATGAAACACTCTTACAACAATGATTCAGGCATCTAGATGACCTCAAATGAATATGATGCAATGGAAAGAAACGATGTACTCGTTGAGACGAACAATTTGACATATTACACGCACGAAATGGAGCTCCGGATGCAGAGATATGATGCGACGAACATGGCATGATAATTACTGCAGATTCGGGGACTTAGACGAATTTCACCTCCGCGGAAAAGGGGACGGGGACGTTCCGGGACGGAGAGATCCGGGACGGGGACGAGGCGTTTGGTTCGGGGAGCTGGTGGATCTCATCCACCCAGCTACCTGGATCGGATCTGACCGGAGCTCCGGCGAGGGCGGCGATTCCGGCGAGGTAGGATGGCGGCGGGGCGGTGAGGCGCGGAGGAGCCGCGGAGGAGGGCGCACGACGAGGCGGAACGTGGCTGGGCAGCATGGGGTGGCGCGCTCCGGCGAAGGAGGCGACGGGCGGCAGCCGGAGGGGCAACTCCGGCGACCTGGCGGCGGGGCTGGCGATGCATGATGGCGGAGATGCGCTCGGGCGCTGCTCGCTGGGGGGGAGCGGGGCGCGGGCGCCCCGGGCTGCATCGGCGACGACTCGGGCCCGGGCGCGGGGGCGCAGGGGCGCCGGCGGCAGAGGTCGGACGCCGGCGGCGGAGGGCGGCGGTGGTGACCGGTGGCGAGGCGGCAGGAGGCCGAGGGGCGGCGGCGCGGGACGCCTCAGCGGCGGCGGGGCCGCGGGAAGCGGGCGGCGGCGGACGGGCCTCGCGGGCCCGCTGCGGGCTCGCGGGCCGGCGGCGGTGGGCGCCGGCAAACGACACGTGGCAGCTCCTGATTGGCGCGGGGCAAGGGCGGACGTGTCCGGTCGCCGGGCGGACATGTCCGACGGCGCGGAAGGGATGGATCTAGGGTTTCGGGGGGATTAGACCGCGAATTTGGAAGGGGGAGGCACTTTTATAGGCAGAGGGAGCTAGGAGAGTCCAAATGGAGCACGATTTTCGCCCACACGATCGTGATCGAACGACCGATAGCATGGAGGGGAGTTAGATGGGTTTGGGGCCACTTTGGAAGGGGTGTTGGGCTGCAAAGAGAGAGGGGCTTTACGGTTACCCGGTTAACCGTTGGAGTATCAAACGGACTCCAAATGGCACGAAACTTGACAGGCGGTCTACCAGTGCTATAGCAAGGCCGCTTGGCAAGACTCGGTCCATTCCGAGAAAGTTTAACACCCACTCACAACGAGAGACAAAAGGGGAACGCCGGAGGGCATAGGAGCGCCGGATTGTGAAACGGACAACGGGGAAAATAGTCGGATGCATGAGACGAACACGTATGCAATGCAATGCACATGATGACATGATAAAACGCAACACGCAAGCAAATGACATGGCAACAACGACGAATAACTGAATGACATCTGGCGCATCGAACCCAGGGCGTTAGAACACTCGTCCACTAACAAGAGATCTCTTCCCGAGATCTTAGGACCGAGACGAAAGGGAAAAAGGGATGAGGTGAAACAAGAACTCAAGAGAAGAAGCAAAGAATCGAGAGCACTCGAGAATAAGAGAGGAACAATGAGAATGACGAGAATCAAAGCTCACGAAATCAGAAAGACTATGAAACCACTCCGGTTAGAACATATTAGAAACGGATAAGACTGAAAGGATTTAGGTAGCACTCCGGTTGAAAATGGAAGGAAAAGAACACGAGCTTGAGGGGATGGAATGATACTTGAAGAAGACATGACACAAAACCTCCGGAAAGAATTGAAAGAGTTGAATGAAAAGAACTTAGAAGGAAGGATTGAACGGAGTTGTTGAGAATATTCAACAATGAAAGAATAAGCTTGATGTGGACTTATGGATAACATCTCACAGATTATGAGGTGGTAACCGACCACAAGCGGAATAGATTGAAAAACTGAGAGGAACAAAGAAATGCAAAACTCCACTTCAAAAGGATATGGAGGATTAATAACACTTCGAGACGCGAGAAGAAAAGATACTTGAACTCCGCCAACAAGAATCTTGATGAACACTTGAAGGATGAATTAAATCATAAAGAACCACCATGAAGGACTTCGGTGACAAAAGGATGACGAGATAGAATGAAGGAATAAAGAATAAGATGAGCCTTGCGGTGATTTAACTGGAGGTTCCGACGAAATGGCCGAGGAAATTAGAACTCCGGAAAATAAAAAACGAACGGACTTGGAACTAGAATTTATTCAACAAGAACAAACTCCGAAGGAAGGGATTAATCACTTTGATGCAATAAGAGTAAGATTTATTGTATGCTTATCCTTCATCAAATTAAATTGATTACAGACAATGGATTTTGCATACTACTTATTCTTCTTGAAAAAGGATTGAGAAGTGACATGTAGCAAACTTGAGAAGGTCTTCATGAACCACCGGTAGGATTGGAAAGAACGAATGAATAAAAATGATAGTCAAGGAAAAAGAATCTTGAACGAGCCACCATAAGAATTCAAAATGACTGATGAAAGAGAAATAATCACCGGAAGAATTAACAGAACCAATATGCTCGAGGGGATTTAGATGCAAAAGAATAAAGAGATCATGAGCTGATTAAAGAACACTTGAACTAAGCACCGGGATAAATAGAGAACGATAACTGGAATGATGACCTCCAGTGAAAAGAAACGGGAAAGCAACTTCTGACATACTCCGGATGAGTAAAAAAAAAGGAACCTCTGACAAATGGAATTATTCGAGAGGATAACATGAACTAGAACCACGAATCTTCAGGAGAACGGGCAAGATTTAGAGGGAAAACTCTTCTTCACTCTTCAAATGACGACGAGAAACACCACCAAAATACTGAATACTCCGGTAGAATGAAAAGCAAAGAGGTTGAGCCAACAATGAAATGATTTGAAAACGATCTTGGAAAGGCATCTGACTGATGAAATTCATTCTTACGTCACACTTGAAAAGAATTAAGAATAACTCCGGGAGAATAGAAGAGTCAGGTAAGATCCTGGGAAAAGACCTGTGGGTTAGGGCCCACTAAAGAGAAAACACCGTTGGAAAAGGGATGTTGAACAGGTAGATGATGCACCGGAACAATTGAAATATTTGAATGAGGTGACAACCTCGAATTAATTGGAACACAGACGAATCTCCTGAGATGTCTTGAGCACTCCGGAAGGATAAACTAGCGAGAGGCGAACGAGCAAGGAGAACACTTGATCCAGGGAAAAGAATATGATCAACCCGAAAAACATGAATTGAGAGCACCGGAAAAAGAAAAGGGATGAAGAATGTCAAACAGAAGAGAATTCACCGGTTGTAACAATTGACGAAAGACTGAAGGGACTCTGCACGAATGAAATTGATGGTTGGAAGAGATTCAGGCTCCGGGAAGAAAAAGGGTGGGAGGGCGGGAAAACAAAGGCAACTTGGAAGGGGAAATCGACGAATATCTTGAAGAGAAAACACCGGTTGAAATCATTAAGGAAAGAAAGCAAAGGCTTCGCACGAGTAGGATGGATACTCGATTACGGATTCCGATTTCGAGAAGAAGAAGGGTGGGCGGGTGGGAAAGAAAACAACTGAGGATTGAACTCAATGATGAAGAGGCTCGAGTCAACTTGATGAGAAATGCACCGGATAAAAAGAGCTGAGGAACAACGATCGGAAAACCAACTACGTGAACCTAAAGAAAAAATTGAAGGGGAAGAGAAGTAATTCAAAACACCTATGTCTAGATTCCTTACCAGAGCGACGAATGGGGCTGAGGAGTAAAAAGAATTCCTACTCTTCGATATAACTAGACTCCGAAAACAGTTTTCTTCTAGACTCAACAACGGCCAAACTACACGATCAATCAAGGGGGCTCCTAGGGTCGGTCGAGGCTCTGATACCAACTTGTCATGCCCAATATGCGACCCTATCCAAAAGGAACTCGAAGGTCCCACCAAGGATAGACCCGCATATTGAAACGCTTTTGCAAGGTGGATATCATTACATCAACATTACACAATAGATGGCGATACATACAAGAGGCATACAATGCCACATGAATACAACATCACAATACATGAGAGCCACATCCGACTACGGATGAAACACAAACAGAAACTCAAACGATATCCACCCTGCTAGCCCAGGTTGCCGACCTGGAACCTATCCCTGATCGAAGGAGAAGCAGAAGAAGAACTCAACGCAAGCAAGCATCGCTCTCGTGTCATGATCATCGCACAACCTGTACCTGCAACTGTTGTTGTAGTAATCTATGAGCCACGAGGACTCAGCAATCCCATTACCATGGGTATCAAGACTAGCAAAGCTTAAAGGGAATGGAAGGGGTAAAGTGGTGAGGCTCCAGCAATGACTAAGCATATATGGTGGCTAACATACGCAAATAAGAGCGAGAAGAGAGCAAAAGGAACGGTCGTCAACTAGTAATGATCAAGAAGTGATCCTGAACTCCTACTTACGTCAAGCATAACCCAAGAACCGTGTTCACTTCCTGGACTCCGCCGAAAAGGGACCATCACCGCTCCACACGCGGTTGATGCGTTTTAATTCGGATCTGGTGTCAAGTTATCTACAACCGGACATTAACAAATTCCCATCTGCCTATAACCGCAGGCACGGCTTTCGAAAGATTATACCCTGCAGGGGTGTCCCAACTTAGCCCATGACAAGCTCTCGCGATCAACGAAGGATATACCTTCTCCCAGGAAGACCCGATCAGACTCGGAATCCCGGTTTACAAGACATTTCGACAATGGTAAAACAAGACCAGCAAGACTGCCCGATGCATCGACAATCCGATAGGAGCTGCACATATCTCGTTCTCAGGGCAACACCGGATAAGCTAAGCGTACAGGTACCGACGTAACCCAAGTTGCCAAGGGATGGTCCCGCACTGTGCTCTAGTTTGGACCAACACTTAGACAAGCATTGGCCCGGGGGGCTGTAAGAAAGATGACCCTTGGGTTAATTACTCCCAAGGGAAATATAGGTGGTGGTGAGGCAAATGGTAAAACCAAGGTTGGGCCTTGCTGGAGGAGTTTTATTCAAAGCGAACTGTCGAGGGGGTCCCATAAATCACCCGACCGCGTAAGGAACGCAAAATCCGGGAACATAACACCGGTATGACGGAAACTAGGGTGGCAAGAGTGGAACAAAACACCAGGCATAAGGCCGAGCCTTCCACCCTTTACCAAATATATAGATGCATTAATAATATAAGAGATATTGTGATATCCCAACCAAAAATCCTGTCCACCATGGAGCAATCTTCAACTTCACCTGCAACTAGCAACGGTATAAGAGGGGCTGAGCAAAAGCGGTAACATAGCCAAACAACGGTTTGCTAGGAAGGGTGTCAAAGGCATGGCAATTTGGGAGGCTTGATGAGCAAAAGATAGGTAGCGCAACAAAGCGATAGAACGAAGCAAATAGCATAGCAATAATAGTAATGAGATCCAGGGTAGCGGTCATCTTGCCTGGAATCCTGCTAGGAAGAAGAACGAGTCGATGAAGAAGACGAACAGATGAAGCCGAACCAAGTGTAGACGAACGAATCCTCACGATCGCAACGAAATAGGAACTATCGAAAAGAGCACACAACATGGTAAACACACCACACAAGAACAAGGCATGATGCACAAACAAGCATGATGCATGACAAGACTACATGAAGCTACTCATGGCAAGAGATGACGCAAACAAGAGCAACACATCAAGGCAAGTTTAAATGAGGTCGGGAACAACATATAACAATTCCGGTAAGTCCTCATATGCAAATTTCGAAGTTGGTCCAGATCTAAATACAACTTATGTTCAAGTTATTAAACAGCAAGTTAAGATGCACCAAGATGATCTACACGAGATTCTAGTCAAGTTACATATAAAGTTCATTAGATTTGGAGCTACGGCCTAGAAGATATGAGCAAAACAAGTTAAACATGGCATTGATGCAAAATGCACCCAAACATCAAGCAAACACCTCAAAACAAGGATGCAACATGATAATATGGAACTATATGCAATTCTAAGCAAGTTCCATATAGAGCACACTCAAAACGGAGCAACGGTTCAACACACACACACACACACACACACTATACAAGTCATAGCAACAATCTGTCCAAAACAGCAACTAGGCATATTGCAAGCATCAAAACAACATGCTACAGCACCCCAACATAAAAACAAAAGACATGGACATGATGTACAGGTAAAGCACAACAAAACATGAACACTGAGTTATCTCCAGGAATCACTAGAACATGCTCAAACACACATGGCAAGATTGCAAGTAATAACAATTCAGACTTTGCAGAAAATAACATGAGGTTGCAATGTTTAGAACTATCAAACAACACATTACAGGAACTTATAATGGCAAACAAAGGCATGGCATGAATCTACTAATTGCATAGATCAAAAGTCCTTTACTGACCATAAGGCAAAAAGGATCAGAAAATATGATGGCACCCATGTAAACATAGCAAGTTATAATACAGATTCAAACATGGCAGAAACAAAATTATGAAGGCATGTAGATGAGCTTGTACCACTCACCACAGAGCAATACATGGCATGGCAAGGCAACTAACAGTAAGAAGGCATATTTGTGAAGCTAAGCATGGCAATAGCAAGGTCATAGGGTGCATGGAACACTAGCAACAATCATGGCAACAAGTGAACTTAATGTTAACAGGCTAACAGCAACATTATGAAGCAACTTTGGAGCAAGATATGAACAAGCTACAGCAGGCTATAAATGCAACCAGGGGCATGGATGGATAGAACATGACATGTAGAACAAAACATATTTAGTGATCATCTCCAGATTATGCATAGAATGATTTTGTACAAGCAGGTTTACATAGCATCACGAAATAACAGATTCAGCCTAGCAAAACAGCAACAAGTACACTACTTAACAAGCTCGATACACTCACCACAAGTCATTGCATGACAAGATAGTCATAGCATCATCAAGAAGACATGTTTATGTGACCAACCAAGGCAAGAACAAGTACATAGCATGCAAGGATCAACTACAACAACCTTGACAAAATTGAATAACATGCAAACAATCTGCCAGGAAACATTTTGAAGAAAAAGTAGAGCACGAAAATGACATGCTAGGCTACTCCATAATTGCAACCAAGGGCAGGGATGGATAGAGCATAACCCTAAGTTCAAAACACCCTTACTGAAGTATCTCAAAATATGCATGGATCTCTCTGTAGCATCAAGTTTACATGGCATCAAAATAACAGCAGAACAGGGACTAAAACAGCAACATCACGATGCCTAGTTTGCATGCTTGTGCTAGTCACCACATAGATCACAAAAATACATGGTAAGAACCCCTGTAAAGAAGACATGGCATAGTTCAAAAAACATGTAGACATCAACCTCATAGGATGCACACATCAATCATGGCAAAAATGACAAAAGAGCTCGTTCTGTTAACAGACAGCAGAAAACATCATGAAGCACTCTTACAACAATGATTCAGGCACCTAGATGACCTCAAATGAATATGATGCAATGGAAAGAAATGATGTACTCATTGAGGCGAACAATTTGACATATTACACGCACGAAACGGAGCTCCGGATGCAGAGATATGATGCGACGAACATGGCATGATAATTACTGCAGATTCGGGGACTTAGACGAATTTCACCTCCGCAGAAAAGGGGACGGGGACGTTCCGGGACGGAGAGATCCGGGACGGGGACGAGGCGTTTGGTTCGGGGAGCTGGTGGATCTCATCCACCCAGCTACCCGGATCGGATCTGACCGGAGCTCCGGCGAGGGCGGCGATTCCGGCGAGGTAGGATGGCGGCGGGGCGGTGAGGCGCGGAGGAGCCGCGGAGGAGGGCGCACGGCGAGGCGGAACGTGGCTGGGCAGCATGGGGTGGCGCGCTCCGGTGAAGGAGGCGACGGGCGGCAGCCAGAGGGGCAACTCCGGCGACCTGGTGGCGGGGCTGGCGATGCACGACGACGGAGATGCGCTCGGGCGCTGCTCGCTGGGGGGAAGCGGGGCGCGGGCGCCCCGGGCTGCATCGGCGGCGACTCGGGCCCGGGCGCGGGGGCGCAGGGGCGCCGGCGGCAGAGGCCGGACGCTGGCGGCGGAGGGCGGCGATGGTGACCGGCGGCGAGGCGGCAGGAGGCCGAGGGGCGGCGGCGCGGGACGCCTCGGCGGCGGCGGGGCAGCGGGAAGCGGGCGACGGCGCTCGGGCCTAGCGGGCCCGCTGCGGGCTCGCGGGCCGGCGGCGGTGGGCGGCGGCGAATGACACGTGGCAGCTCCTGATTGGCGCGGGGCGAGGGCGGACGTGTCCGGTCGCCGGGCGGACATGTCCGACGGCGCGGAAGGGATGGATCTAGGGTTTCGAGGGGATTAGACCGCGAATTTGGAAGGGGGAGGCACTTTTATAGGCAGAGGGAGCTAGGAGAGTCCAAATGGAGCACGGTTTTCGCCCACATGATCGTGATCGAACGACCGAGAGCATGGAGGGGAGTTAGATGGGTTTTGGGCCACTTTGGAAGGGGTGTTGGGCTGCAAAGGGGCTTTACGGTTACCCGGTTAACCGTTGGAGTATCAAACGGACTCCAAATGGCACGAAAGTTGACAGGCGGTCTACTGGTGCTATACCAAGCCGCTTGGCAAGACTCGGTCCATTCCGAGAAAGTTTAACACCCACTCACAACGAGAGACAAAAGGGGAACGCCGGAGGGCATAGGAGCGCCGGATTGCGAAACAGACAACGGGGAAAATACTCGGATGCATGAGACAAACACGTATGCAATGCAATGCATATGATGACATGATAAAACGCAACACGCAAGCAAATGACATGGCAACAACGACGAATAACTGAATGACATCTGGCGCATCGAACCCGGGGCGTTACAGATCTGTTGGATTATGAAGACGTACGACTACATCAACCGAGTTGTCATAACGCTTCCCCTTTTGGTTTACGAGGATACGTGGACACACTCTCCCCTCTTGTTGCTATACATCACCATGATCTTGCATGTGCGTAGGATTTTTTTTGAAATTACTACGTTCCCCAACAGTCACATGTGTGCAGTGCTTAAAGGCAATGAACCTCTTTCGATGTTGTCTACTATACCGTGAAGTTTTACCATATTTTCATGAGATTTAAATCTTCCTTAGCAGAAAGACGTAGACAGCATCGAAGGAGGTTCATTGCCTTTAAGCACTGCACACATGTGACAAGCTTCTAGCATTTGCATTTTTACGTACATCTCAAGATTGTTTTCACTACAGGATGCCGCTCTATTTTTCTCCATGTCTAAGTTTGGTAAAAATTGATTCACCTTTTACATCCAAAGCTGGTATTCTTTCAGGCTGCAAAATGCACCCCTATAGTTATCATGCATTTTCTTTTATACGCAGTCACACTTCTATAGTATACTTTCAATTTTAGGCAATGATGTATCAAGCAGAAGTTTCATCAGTATTCGGTAACATATGATTTTCTTTTTATTTTATACATAGACAAGATGTGCAAGAGAAAAGGCTAAGCACTTAGTTCAATGCAAATAGATCTTGTTAATGGGGTAGGTATGCGAAGAAAAGGGGGAGGGGTGTATCCTACTGAAATTTTTCTGTTTCTGATCCTCGACAAGAAATTTTGGGCTTTCTTTTTGTGCTTGCACCTTTTCTTTTGGTAAAGATAGTTGAAGGTGACATTCTCTTATGAAAGATCGTGCTGGGTGGATAGCATATATACAGGATAAGCACGTGTAGATAACAATTGTGGACTACAAATGCCATTCTCTGTTTCCAGAAATGATTACTAATATTTTAGTAGATCTGTAAATGGCAATGTTTCATTTCGGTTTCATTTTGATTTATGCAATGTATCATCTTGTCCCGCTTTTTAAAACATAATTTGACATTTACATAATGAGGGGGTTAATATTTATGAAGTCTATTACTAGCAGAAGATCCTTTTCCTAACAGAAGAGACCATGTTACTCTATATCCTGTTGTTTTGCTTCATGTCCTTACAAATTCTACATCATGTTCTATATCAAGAGATCTATTGTTTTCGGATTGACCGTTGGATATCTCTTGATCTTATTGTGGGTCCGCAGATTGCTGGTGTATTTAGCCGTCTTATCACTGAGATTTCACTTGTAAATAATTAAATGAAGATCCATACAATGCAAAATCCATAGGTGAAGTGTGATGTTGGTCTGTGGACAATCATCAGCTCATTCTTCGTATAGTCAATTTAGTTTATACTTACCGCATCTTTTTCGTATAGTATGTATGCATATGATGTATAAATATATTTCTAGCGCTTGATGCATGTTTTGTACTCACCACATGGCCACACTCTAAAAAGGAGAAGAAAAATAACGAGTAGAAACAGGCTTTTGGTATTTGCAGGTGATTTATTCCACCATGAATGTACTATATCCCTCTGATTTATATTTTCACAAAGCCAAATCACCACAAAACAAATAACCAAGTTTAAGAAATGTAAACTATGATTATATATCTTTATTATTAAAGGGTTGTTTGTGATGCAGGTACAATTAGCCTTTTGTAGAAATCAATTTTTAAAAAGGAAACTAGGAAATCATACGACATTTAGTTTAGAGCGTCAGACATACTTTCTCAGACTGAATCATGATACCTCCTCTGTTTTTTAATACAAGGAAAATATAAAAAACATTTTTGCATCTATACAAGGTCATTATCTCTTTTTAAGAAGAATTGATAAGATTTTTGCCTCCTACAATGGTGCTTATTAATGCAAACGTTGTATGCAATCATAGAGAAAGAGGCACGAGATGCACGGTGACTAATTGGCGTGGAACATGAGAGATTTTACACACAATAATCTGGCTCTGTATACAAAAACAGAGGGAATAATAAATATGTTAGCTGGAATTTGAGTATGAGTAGAATTTTTTTATCAGCAAGTGTATAAGCGATAATTAACGCCACATAATCATAAACGGATGCAACGTACCTGCCATGAATCTCTACTCCTAATGGACGAATTGGTTGAATAGTCCCCCCCCCCACTTTCAACCAGTTTATTTTCAACCGGTTTTTCTTCGTCCCACCTCCCACCAGCCCCTCCCACCGGTTTTTCTCTTTTCTCGTCTGACGGGCAATACCCAACGTATTTATGGTAATCAATCATAATTAATCCACGTATAGTAATAAATCAATCCAGGTATGGTAAGGTCATAACTCAGGAAATTTTGAATATGGTAATTATATGGTAATAAATTTAAATTACCCCAAAGGCTATCAATCCAGGTATGGTAAGGCCATAACTCGGGAAATATCAAATATGGTAATAAATTTAAATTACCACCAGGTATGGTAAGGCTATCCACGTATAGTAATAAATCATATAGTAATAAATCATAATTAATCCACATATAGTAATAAATCAATCCAGGCATGGTAAGGTCATAACTCAGGAAATTTTGAATATGGTAATTATATGGTAATAAATTTAAATTACACCAAAGACTATCAATCCAGGTATGGTAAGACCATAACTCGGGAAATATCGAATATCTCTACTCCTAATGGACGAATTGGTTGAATAGTCCCCCCCACTTTCAACCGGTTTATTTTCAACCGGTTTTTCTTCGTCCCACCTCCCACCAGCCCCTCCCACCGGTTTTCTCTTTTCTCGTCTGACGGGCAATATCCAACGTACTTATGGTAATCAATCATAATTAATCCACGTATAGTAATAAATCAATCCAGGTATGGTAAGGTCATAACTCAGGAAATTTTGAATATGGTAATTATATGGTAATAAATTTAAATTACCCCAAAGGCTACCAATCCAGGTATGGTAAGGCCATAACTCGGGAAATATCAAATATGGTAATAAATTTAAATTACCACCAGGTATGGTAAGGCTATCCACGTATAGTAATAAATCATATAGTAATAAATCATAATTAATCCACGTATAGTAATAAATCAATCCAGGTATGGTAAGGTCATAACTCAGGAAATTTTGAATATGGTAATTATATGGTAATAAATTTAAATTACACCAAAGGCTATCAATCCAGGTATGGTAAGGCCATAACTCGGGAAATATCGAATATGATAATAAATTTAAATTACCACCAGGTATGGTAAGGCTATCCACGTATAGTAATAAATCATATAGTAATCAGCGATCGAGTAATTAAACCATGCAGTAATTAGTACTCCCTCCGTATATGGAAGGAACCGCCGGAGTATTCCATAGATTAGCCACAGGATTTTGGCAATCTCGCTGTGGCATCTCGGATTTCGGAAATCACGCGCCCGCAGACGCCGCCGTGCCCCCCCCCCCTGCAACCACCGCCGGAGTCGGAGGCGAACGCGATCGCAATCGCGATGTGTATATATATACAAGGACGTACTACGTGCACAAGGGCCTGCAAGCAAACCCCAGTGCTCCTGATCACCATGCATTTCTTCCAGGTTGTCATGGCGTGGATGTTCCCGTGCACCGTGTGGGCGGCGATGGCGCCGGCCGTGGCGACGGCAACGACCACGGACGGCGCTTCGAGCGTTGAGCAGGGCAGCTCCTCGTCGCCGGCGTTCGGCCTTGGCGACGCTAAGGTGGCCTCCGACCCGGGCTCCTCCCCGGCGTCGAGGTCGTCCACCTCCTCCTCCTTGCTCGGCGCCCGAAGCAGCTCGTCGAACAGCGCGCGCTCACCGGTGAGGGAGGGCGGTGACACGGCCGCACGGAAGGGCCACGCGCTAAGGCGGTGCCTGCGCAGGTTCGCCAGAAATCTGCAGCGCGCCGGTGCTGCGGACGAGCGGCCAGACGGGCGCGGGAGACGGAAGGGCCGGGCGACGAAGCCGGACGGGAGGGTCGCCGCCGGCGAGGACGACACTGCCTGGGCGAGGGAGGAGGCCGTCGCGAGCGCGATCGCCTACTGCAAGGAGTCGAGCCGGCAGCGCTGCAGGCCGCCGTTGGCTCCCTCGCCCAGCTTGGACGGCTGGCTCCTCGTTCGTCCGGAGGAGGAGATCGGCACCAGCGCCACGAGCGCCGTCTCGCCCTGCGAATGCGAGGCGCAGGGCACCTCGAGCGCCGCCGCCCCCCACCACGGCCACGCGGCCTGCGACGGTACGTGTTGTCAACCGATCCGTCGGTCGATCTGCTCTGCTGCACCCGTGCACGTCTAAACCGTCGTTGATCTCCTTCGTGCAGCAGAATGCGGCGGCGGCAGGCCGTCGACGGTGGAAACTCGGCGAGGTCCAGCCGGGGAGATGGAAAAGGGTGACGCTGTCGACGGGCTTGACGGGGACGTCCTTAGGATAACGAGTTACTTCGCCGCCAAATATGTGCGCGCGGTGCGCCATTGAAGAATAGCTCGGGGTCCGTCTCACATGAGGCGAAGCAAACAGTTTTTCGTAATCTAGAGGACCTTGTCTTACGTACCTTCGATCTTGTATGATCTGTCCATATCAGTGTGCGAGTAGTAGTAATATGATTGTAGTAAGATCTGTCCATATCAATTGTCGATCTTATTCTTATATGATATGATGGCTTGCAGCGTTCCTAAGATCTAACGAGAATCTCCTGGAGTTAACGACACAATCGTTCGATTGTTTCTGAATCAGACTGCAATTTTGAAGCTTAATTGGCAAAGGAGTTAAGATATAGACAATCCTATTTATTCGAACTAGCTTTGCTGAATCGAAAGAAAAGAGACAACTTGGATTCAATCAAAAGAAATTAGAAGATTTTAGTACTGGCATGTATTCACCTCAATCAAAAGAAACTAGGTCACCACTATATGCTCTGTTTGTACTCTACACATGAGGAATATATTCACCTTTAACTTCTTTTTTTGCGGAAATAAGACTTTCATTCATCAACCACGGTCATTACACTCCAGATTTTACATAGAGCGTGAATTCCATCCGGTGCATGCCCATGCACGTTGAATTATCAAATGAGTATAAAGTTGGTCTTTTTTTAACTACTACACTCCAGATTCTCGAGCATGGAGATAGGCGAGTTGTAGACCAAGAGCTGGTACAGATATAGGCGAGTTGTAGACAAGAGCTGGTGGGCAGCAAGAAACGCATGCACACCAAAGAACAAATCTGAGTCACATGCCTACTTCTATTGGTTTCTACAAAGAGCGGCTAGCTTAGATCTTAGACCAGTCGGTCACTGTCGAGGTCGCCAAGGTGATCTTACAGCACCGCCGTGGGGATTTCTCATATGATTTTATGTAGGCAAGCCGCAAGCGGTGGTGGTGATTGGCTGGGTGGTGTCGCTGCCTTGGGAAGAGACGAAGTGATGGTAAAAGTAAGCAGGATCCGATGATTCTTCCGTGGGGATAGCCAAAGTCAAGATGTCGACTACAGACTCGTCGCAGACTTGCAGTGAACCTGGATGCGGCGAGCCTGATTTGTGGATCGATGGCGGGTCTTGACTTTGTTAGGCTGGGATTGGATGGTTGCGGAGGGTGGTGTGCTTGGTTGGGTTCCCATGGAAGAATGTGGCCTCCTCGTGGATCTGGTCATGCCCATCCTAGAGAACATTGTGTCCCTAGCTCCCTCGAGGAGCAAGGACAGTGCAAGCGGCAGCAGGGGGTAGGGGTAGATGTGGGGAGGGATGTCGGCGGCTGCTCGAGGTCATCATGATGAAACCCTTGACGTCCCATCTTTATCAATGGAAGTGGAAGAGCACGAAGTCGAGATTGGATAGGAGTTTGAGTTCTTTTTGGCACCGATCGGTTCCCCACTTTAGAGATGTATTTTTTTTGCGTGCGAGCAAACAGTGGGTTGATTCTAAAAGGGATAGGCACTTTTCAACAGAAATGCATGACGGACCAAAAATATGACCTCATTTTATTCGTTTGATAGATATCGTATTATTCGTTGTTGTTCGTTCGGTGAAATTTCCTAATATTTGATTGTTGTGTTTCTAATTAGAGCACCCCATAATCACCCAATATGAGGGGATGATAAATGAAAGATACTGATTATAAATTTTGAAGAGCCCGTGGCAACGCACGGGCGTTATACTAGTAACAATTATGTTTGATCAATGTCTCACGTTTAATTTTGTTGGTCCGCGGCAACACACGGGTATTTAGGTAGTACTTAATATAAAAGCGTTTAGATGTTAGGGTTGGAGAGCTTCTGATTACATGTTAGAATTTATGGGAGGACTGAAGATGGTGGAGAATGAAGGGCGTCGATGCAGGAGAAGAACCACCAGATGCCCAAGGAATGGTGGTTTATGCAGTGATGACGGCAAAATGAATGACAACATTGGGCATCGGGGGTGGAGCTAGAAAGGGAATGTTTAGATTAGTTCGAAATTTTAGTGAACCTACGTAGGCTTTAGTAGGTCTAGCATTTTTGATAAATAAATGGGAACCCGCCTCCACCGAGATGAGTACCTGCTCAGCTGCTCCTCTCAGAAGCGCTATTCGCTATTCCTCTGCTTGTACCAATGCGCGCTATTCGCTATTCCTCTGCTTGTACCAATGGCGACTGCGGAGGTGGTGGGTGATGTATTTGAGTTCTTATCAGATCCAATTGATAGGTATGGCCATAACCATCGACTTAATTCCATCGAGGTTTAATCTTTAGTTTCCATGGATTTGAGGGATCATTATCTGGTTGAACAAATTCCCTGTGCCAGCGTTGAGGGATTGTCTAGATCTGCTGGGTAGCGTTTCCCACTCCAACATTGGTGATGCGAGCAACTGGTCACATCCTCCGGTAGTAGACCTCAACTGCGTCTGCGGCGGACTCTGAACAGTGGGGTCAGGTAGGGGAGGTAAACTGAATATACTATTCGTGTAGCCGGTGGCGAATGGAGGGTGCGCTGCTAAACTGAGATAACTGCATTTTAGAGCCTGGTGTGTTGTGGGGCAATTTAAGAAAGCACTTAACTTTACTTCTGCTCTCCGTTTCTCTTTTTTTCTCCCCGGTCTGAGTGTACTACTTATGTTGTCTAAAACCATAGTCATGTCTATTCTCCATATGTAAATATTGATCATATTGTGGCACACGACAGATTAATACAGTAATACTAGCGTATAACACAGTATAGAATACACCATTTAACCATTACATGGCATATATATTGTCTTCCGTCTAGTTTGATGATGCAACCAACTGGAATGTTCTCTGAATTTTTCTATGCGGCCATACCATGTTTTATGAATTTTTGTGCGCATCACAAGTGGTATCATGTTCTCTGAAAGTGCGCCCTCTCAACTTTTGGAGTTAATTACATAAAACCACCACATTTGGGGTTTCTTCTGGAGAAAACGACCTGTTCCCTAATCATTTGCAAAAAGCACCCCACATTTAGTAAACTTTTTTGCAAAAAGCACTGATAGCTTGCTTTGCAGCGTCTGAGGACGTTTCCGACAGGTGGGAGCCAAAACATGTGACGTGGCGTAACGGCCAGGCGGACGGCGCCGTTACTCACTACCTGGTCAAACCGACACGACCGGCTCGCGTCGGACAGGCAGACCAGCTCGACCTCGTACTCTCTCTTCTCTCTGGCGATCGCAAGCTCTTCTCTCCTGTCTGCTCTGCTCGCCGGCACCCGGCGGCCATGGTGTCATGGAATGACGGCGATAGTAGTGAGTCGGCGGCGGCGCAGTACATCTCCTCCAGCGGCTCCCCTGTGAAGGTCAGTTCGTTCGGTTCTGGCAGATTTAGTGTTTTGATTTGGGCATTTGGGATTTAGGGTTTGTGCTACTTTCGATCGATTTGAACTCGTTCTTTCGGTTTTGACCAGATCCCAGCTACCATAGATGACCCGTACCACTCTGGTGACGATGATAAGGTCATGTGCGAGCATGGCAATCCAGTGAAGAAGTATGTTGCATTCGAAGGGATTAGCACTGGGAGGAGGTTCATTGCTTGTGGCATTGTAGTAAGTTTGCAAATTAGTTCTATTTTTTAGTTGTAGCTCTCCTTTCTGGTATTTAGAATTTGTGCTAGGGTTAACTAGGCACTGTTCAATGTTCATACTCACTGTTTATTGTTCATGTTCTAGGTTGACTGTTAACTAAACCTTTGATTTAACCCTTAACTAGTTTAATCTGAAGTGTTAACAGAACTGAACCCAATATTGAATTGAATGTTTAGTTACATTAAGTAATTGTTAAATGAATTTTCAAGTTAAGTGTTAACTGAATTTTCAAGTTAAGTGTTAACTGAATATTTAAGTCAAGTGTTAACTGAATCCTTAAGTCAAATGTTAACTGGATCTTTAAGTTAACTGTTATCTGAATCTTTAAGTTAACTATTATCGGAATCCTTAAGTGTTAACTATCTGTTAATCGAACTAGATGTTCAATTTAACTGAATATTTACCTGAATCTTTATTTTCTAAAAGAACTAAATATTTATCTGAATCTTCAATTTAACTACATGGAGATGGTAAGTGTGGAGTAGTGGAATGGCTAGATGAGGACTGGCCAGATCATCTGCAGAATGCTCTTCACAAACTCTGGATTATGTATGAGAATAACCAACATTGCAATAGGATGGCATGCCTGGAACATTCATCTATGGTCCACAATCTGACAGAACAGAAAAATTAGTAGCAGGAAACTTATGAGGAACATGTTGAAGATGTGAACAACCTGCTGGATTCCCAGGATAACCTTCCAAAGCCACATATCGGCATTGGTGAGGAGAACAATAGTATCCATGTGGATAAGAGCAATGGAGGAGATCTAAATGAACAACTAGTAGTAAAGGGTGCTGAGATAACTAAATTGAAGGGTGTTGTTGACTAGTTGAAGTTCATTCATGTTCCTCAAAGCAATGTCATTAGGAATTTGAAGTTCAATCATTTTAAAGAGAAGGAAAAGATGAGCTCTGATAATAGGACTTTGAAGTTTTCCTTTGCTGACTTGAAGAAAGAGAAGGAGAAGTTGTGCATTGACAAGAGTGACCTGGATTGCATCATTGTTGAGCTGATGAAAGATAATCAGAAGTTAGTTAGTGATAATAAGACCCTTGAGTGCTGCATTGTAGGCCTGAAGAAAGCACGTGAAACCAACAAGAGAAAGCTCAAGGAGATAAGGGGTATTTGTGATGAAGAATAATTAGAGGATCTGACCATGTTGGTCATTATCTTAAGTACCCTATGGACTGTAATGGGTGCCCTATGAATCTTAAGTACTATGTTTATATTATTTCGTTGAACTATGGCTCGTAAGGTGTGACCTAAGTTGTGTGATGACATGTTAAGTACTAAGTATGTGTTATGTCCTTGAACTATGAATCTTCAGTACTCCCTCCGTCCAAAAATACTTGTCAGAGGAATAGATGTATCTAGACGTATTTTAATTTTAGATACATCCATTTTTATCCATTTCTCAGACAAGTATTTCCGGACGGAGGGAGTACTAAGTCGGGTCAATTATGGTCAATTTGATGTGTTCTTTCATTTATGTTATGGTTTGTAATTAATGTTATGTGAGGAAAGTTCTGCCCCAATTAAGGTGAGACCTAAGTTGTGTGATGACCTAATGATACGTCTCCAACGCATCTACTTTTCCAAACTCTTTTGCCCTTGTTTTGGACTCTAATTTGCATGATTTGAATGGAACTAACCCAAATTGACGCTGTTTTCAGCAGAATTGCCATGGTGTTATTTTTGTGCAAAAATAAAAGTTCTCGGAATGACCTGAAACATCACAGAGGCACTTTTTGGAATTAATAAAAAATACTGGAGAAAGAATCAACTGAAGCCTGAAGGGGGCCCACACCCTGGCCATGAGGGTGGGGGGCGCGCCCTACCCCCTGGGCGCGTCCCCCTGCCTCGTGGCCCCCCTGGACCTCCACCGACCTCAACTCCAACTCCATATATTCACATTCGAAAAAAACAGAGAGAAGGATTCTTAGCGTTTTACGATATGGAGCCGTCGCCAAGCCTCGTTCTTCCTCAGGAGGGCTGATCTGGAGTCTGTTCGGGGCTCCGAAGAGGGGAATCCGTCGCCATCATCATCATCAACCATCCTCCATCACCAATTTCATGATGCTCACCGCCGTGCATGAGCAACCCCGGAGTGACAATAGTCGGGACACTTCCCGGTGATGACCGTAGTTTGAGGAGTTCATGTATTCACGAAGTGCTAATGCTTTGGTCTAGTTCTCTATTAAAAGGAGGCCTTAATATCCCTTAGTTTCCATTAGGACCCCGTTGCTACGGGAAGGTAGGACAAAATATGTCATGCAAGTTCTTTTCCATAAGCACGTATGACTATATTCGGAATACATGCCTACATTATATTGATGAATTGGAGCCAACTTTGTGTCACCCTATGTTATAACTGTTGCATGACGAATGCCATCCAACATAATTATCCATCATTGATCCATTGCCTACGAGCTTGTTTCATATTGATCTTTGCTAAGTTACTTCTTCGTTGCTACTGTTACAATTGCTACAAAACTGCTACTGTTACTTTTGCCACCGTTACCGTTACTTCCATACTACTTTGCTACTAAATACTTTACTATAGATATTAAGTCTTTCAGGTGTGGTTGAATTGACAACTCAGCTGCTAATACTTGAGAATATTCTTTGGCTCCCCTTGTGTCGAATCAATAAATTTGGGTTGAATACTCTACCCCCGAAAACTATTGCGATCCCCTATACTTGTGGGTTATCAAGACCTTTTTCTGGTGCCGTTGTCGGGGAGCATAGCTCTATTCTCGGAGTCACTTGGGATTTATATCTGTTGATCACTATGAGAAATTTGAAAGGTCAAAGAACCAAGATCTATCCCTCAACTACGAGGGGATGTAAGGAACTATCATCTAGCTCTGCACTTGATTCAGCTTCTGTTTTGAGTAAACTTGCGACACCTACACCTGCTATTGATTTCAATATGTCGCATGTTATTGATGACGCCACTTCTGCTATGCATGATGCTTATGATGATACTACTTCTATGCTTGGTAATAATATGCCACTAGGTGAATTTCTTGATGAACAACTTGCTAGGGTTAGAGATAATGAAATTACTGAAACTTATGATATTAATGAAAGTGGTGATGAAGATTCTCCCCCTAGATATGAATTTCCTGTTGTACCTGAGGGTTATGTTATGGATGAAGAAACTGCTAGAGACTTTTTTGCTTGCAATGATAGATATGATCTTAAAAAACTGTTAGCTAAGCTGAAAGAGAAGCCTTTGAATGCTAGAATGAAATATGATCCTGGTTTTGCTACTTCACCTATTTGTGTTACTGATAATGATTACGAATTCTCTGTCGATCCCGAGTTAATTACTTTGGTTGAATCTAATCCTGTCTATGGGTTGCTGTTGTGGCAGATCTTTCTAAATTAAATGATATAGCCACCCTATTTACTCATGAGGAAAAAATTCGCTATTACTATATTCTTTTTTTTTCTTTCTCATTAAAGGATGATGCTAAAATATGGTTTAATTCTCTTGCTCCTGGTTGTGTGCGTAGTCCCCAGGATATGATTTATTACTTCTCTGCAAAATATTTTCCCGCTCATAAGAAACAAGTTGCCTTACGGAAAATATTTAATTTTATGAAAATTTAAGAAGAGAGTCTCCCACAAGCTTGGGGGAGGCTTCTCTAACTACTTAACGCTTTGCATGATCATCCTCTCAAGAAAAATGAAATACTTGATATCTTTTATAATGGACTAATCGATGCTTCCAGAGACCACCTGGATAGTTGTGATGGTTGTGTTTTCAGGGAAAGAACTATTAAGCAAGCTGAATTGCTATTGAATAATATATTGAGTAATGATAATGATTGGACACGTCCTGAACCAACTCCTAAGCCAACTCCGAAGAAAAGGGGTATTCTATTTCTTAGTCCTGAAGATATGCAAGAGGCAAAGAAATCTATGAAAGTAAAATGTATTAAAGCTGAAGATGTTAAGAATTTACCGCCTATTGAAGAGATACATGGTCTTGATAACCCAACAAAGGTAGTAAAGGTAAATTCTCTCTATAGATTTGATAAGGGTGATATCCCATATACTAAGTTTGCTAGTCAATGCTTGGATGAATTTGATAATTTCATTGTTAAACAAGAGAACTTCAATGCTTATGTTGGTAGACAATTGAAACGTAATGCTTATATGGTTGAACACTTGAGTGGTTATATGTCTAGAGTTAAAAGTGATCCTAAGCTTATTAGTAAACATGCTTCCATGGTTACAACCCAAGTAGAACAAGTACTTAAGGCACAAGATGATTTGCTCAGTGAGTTAAATAATAAAAACAATGATAATGCTGTTAGAGTTATGACTAGAGGTGACAAAATGACCCAGGAACCTTTGTATCCCGAGGGCCATCCTAAGAGAGTTGAGCAAGACTCTCAGAGAATTAATACTGATACACCTAGTCCTTCTAATAAAAAGAAAAAGAAAAATAATAGGACTTTGCATGCTTCTAGCGAACCTGTTATTGACACACCTGAGAATCCCAGTGATATTTCTATTTATGATGCCAAGACACAATCTGGTAATGAACATGAACCTAGTGATGATGTCAATGATGATGTTCATGTTGATGCTCAACCTAGTAATGCTAATGATGTAGAGATTGAACCTGCGGCTGATCTTGATAACCCACAATCAAAGAACCAACGTTATGATAAGAGAGACTTCGTTGCTAGGAAGCACGGTAGAGAAAGAGAACCATGGGTTAAGAAACCCATGCCTTTTCCTCCTAAGCCATCCAAAAAAAGGATGATGAGGATTTTGAGCGCTTTGCTGAAATGATTAGACCTATCTTTTTGTGTATGCGTTTGACTGATATGCTTAAAATGCATCCTTATGCTAAGTATATGAAAGATATTGTTACAAATAAAAGAAAGATACCGGAAGCTGAAATTTCCACCATGCTTGCTAATTATACTTTTAAGGGCGGAATACCAAAAAAATTAGGAGATCCAGGAGTACCAACTATACCATGCTCCAAACTATGTTAAAACTGCTTTATGTGATCTTGGAGCCGGTGTGAGTGTTATGACTTTCTCTTTATATCGTAGACTTGATTTGAATAAGTTGACACCTACTGAAATATCTTTGCAAATGGCTGATAAATCAACTGCTATATCCATCGGTATTTGTGAGGATGTGCCTGTTGTGGTTGCAAACATTACTATTTTAACAAACTTTATTATTCTTGATATTCCCAAGGATGACAGTATGTTATTGGAGCTCAGCTGATATTCCCAAGGACGACAGTATTGCAAACGTTACTATTGATAACAAACTTTATTATTCAATACCATGCTCCATTAAAAGAAACTATGTTAAAACTGCTTTATGTGATCTTGGAGCCAGTGTTAGTGTTATGCCTCTCTCCTTATATCATAGACTTGAATTGAATAAGTTGACACCTACTGAAATATCTTTGCAAATGGCCAATAAATCAACTTCTATACCTGTCGGTATTTGTGAGGATGTGCATGTTGTGGTTGCAAATGTCACTATCTTAACGGACTTTGTTATTCTTGATATTCCTGAGGACGATAGTATGTCGATTATCCTTGGTAGACCCTTTTTGAATACTGCAGGGGCTGTTATTGATTGCAACAAAGGCAATGTCACTTTTCATGTTAATGGTAATGAGCATACGGTACATTTTCCGAAGAAACAACCTCAAGTTCACAGTATCAATTTTTCTATTGGAAAATTTTCAACTATTACTATTGGAGGTTTTGAATTCCCTCTTCCTACTGTCAAAAAGAAATATGATATTCTTATTGCTGGGGATATGGGTATCCCCATTGAGATAACCTGGTGTTATTCGAAAATTCTCCGGTTTCATGTTATTCGAAAGAGGTTTATTAACAAGACTTGATCAACCTTGTTAGTGGATTCCTTTTGATGAGCATGAGATGGATGAATTTAGAAGGCACAACCTTATGTATCCTCTTTTTACTTTATGTTATTTAGAATAAATAAAACAAAAATAGTATTTTCTATGAGTTTTCTGAATTATCCTTGCAATAAAAAATACCCCGAAAATAAAATTTCTCCAAATGCCCTGAAAATTTAGTATGATTTTTAATAGAATATTTGAGAATTTCTAGCACTGAGAACACACCAGGGGGATGCACCAGTGAGCCACGAGGGTGGAGGGCGTGCCCTACCCCCATGGGCGCGCCCCCTGCCTCATGGGCCCCATGTAGCCCCCTCCACTTATTCCAACACCCATCCACTTTGTCTTCCTCCAGGAAAAATCATCCCATAGCTCAAACTCGTGTTCTTGCTCATTTTGCTGCCATTTTCGATCTCCTTGCTCAAAGCTCCATTCACAAAACTGCTTTGCGGGATTGTTCTTCGGTATGTAACTCCTCCAATGGTCCAATTAGTTTTTGTTCTAGTGCTTTATTTATTGCAAATTTTTGCTGCTGAGGTGACCCTGTTCTTGAGCTTGCATGTCAAATTTATATGGTCCAAAGTAGTTTTAATGCATGATATAGTCTCTAGGCACTTGTGTGAGTAGTTGCTATCAATCTTGTTGAGTTTGATTCACTTCTATTTTGAGTCACTAAAAATTTCAAAAAAAATTAGAGGAAGAAAAATGTTTAGGAAAATGTACCAAGGTGGTTCTTCGAGGAAGCCAGCGCCGAGGCTCGCGATACGTGAGCCGGACCTCGAACCACGAAGGGAAGCTCAAGTGCGGCCTTGTGAATAGTCGTCGGATGAATTTATGACCCAAGCAGGCTTCAAGGAAGAATTTGATACGTATGTGCGTAATGCTGATCTTGAGGACTTTTTATCAGATAAGTGCCGACAGTATTATTACCTCACCGATTCCTTTGTGCAGAGGTTTAACTTTTCATCTAAGCGCAACACTCAATGTCGGTGTCAAAACCGGTGGATCTCGGGTAGGGGGTCCCGAACTGTGCGTCTAGGCGGATGGTAACAGGAGACAAGGGACACGATGTTTTACCCAGGTTCGGGCCCTCTTGATGGAGGTAAAACCCTACGTCCTGCTTGATTAATATTGATGATGTGTGTTACAAGAGTAGATCTACCACGAGATCAAGGAGGCTAAACCCTAGAAGCTAGCCTATGGTATGATTGTTGTTCGTCCTACGGACTAAAGCCATCCGGTTTATATAGACACCGGAGAGGGCTAGGGTTACACAGAGTCGGTTACAATGGTAGGAGATCTACATATCCGTATCGCCAAGCTTGCCTTCCACGCCAAGGAAAGTCCCATCCGGACACGGGACGAAGTCTTCAATCTTGTATCTTCATAGTCTTGGAGTCCGGCCGATTATGATAGTTCAGCTATCCGGACACCCCCTAGTCCAGGACTCCCTCAGTAGCCCCCGAACCAGGCTTCAATGATGACGAGTCCGGCGCACATGTTGTTTTCGGCGTTGCAAGGCGGGTTCTCCTTCAAACTTCATGTCCCTGTCAAATAATGTCCAGCTTCCTTAAATATTGCGCTCCTTGGCTTCTACGCCCAATAATGGCCTTCTTCCACGTGTCGTATGAATGCGAAAAGCTAGGGTATTTTTACATTTTCCCCCTAGCCGTGCGAACGAGCCGCCTATAAGAGAGGCGAGGATCTAGATCCAACTCACACCATCCTCCTTCCGCAAGTACTCATCGAAGCGCCTCTGACAAAAATCCATTCTATCATGGATAGTCGACGTGGCTCCTCATCTCACGCTCCCAGCCCTAAGCCAGGAGATTGTTTTGCCTCGTACCCCGTTCTCACGAGGGGTCGATATATCAAGTGGGCGAAGCCGAAATATGGCGCATCACCGGGACCGGATATCCATCCGGCACCCCGAAGAAGGCGCCCGAAGATTGGCCTTCGGAATGGTTCTATAAGGAGGATGCCCCTCTGCTGGATCCAGTTCTGATCGGCCTCCCGGAGTTCAACAATGCTCCCTTGAAGAAGCGCCTGAGTTGGCGCCCGCGGAGCCCTCAACAGGAGGATGATGGGAGTGTCCATTATCTGATGGGCCAGATTAGGTTACTGGCCCACTCCGGATTGACCATGATTGGAATCATGGCCACGTGCATTATGCGAGGGGTGCAGCCGCTCCAATATAGGGGCCACCCCATGTGGGACTTCAACGGGGAGAACGACGCCACCCGTCATGGCCGCAAGGGGCCAGGATCGGCCGCAGATCTGGTGAAGATCCTGTCCGGCTTGTACAAGGGGGAGAAGGAGGACTTTCTCCAGACGAGCCCATTGAATGGGTTCTCCATGATTAACCCTCGGAGCTGGGTAAGCGAACGTTTATTCATCCGACCCATGCTTTCAAAGTTAAATGCCTTACTTTATGATTTTGACGCAGGAACTGCGTCGGGATGTGGAGGGCATACACAGTCCGGCTCCACAACCCGAGGATCCGGGAAGATCCCTTGATCCGGCCTCCGAAGAGGATCCGGACATAAAGGTGGATTTAATTGACGGGGTGTTCCACCAGCTCAGCATAGATAATGCTTTAGTCGCCATTACGGCTGACTACCCCGGTTTGTGTCCGGCTTCCCAGGTGAGTACGACCGAAGTCCTGACATCATTACTTTTTTAATGCTTATTTCTGACCACTGTGCACCAATGGTGCTCGGCAGGAGGTGCCTTCTCGGTAGGAAGCCGGGCCCGCGGCGACTGACCAAACGAGGTCAGTGCGGCCTAGCAGGCGGAAGAGGAGTGCGGCGCGAATCGAAACGTCGCCGCAAAGGTACGGTGCACCATTGTCCTTTAAGGGAAAGACTCCTGGGAGGCATATTAATGCTCATTATTCTTCCAGGAGGAAAAGCGCTTGCCGGACTGAGTCCGGAGAGGGTGCCCACCAAGCCTCTGCCAGCCAGGCTCCAACGCCTGGTCCGGAAGGGGAAGCGAGCGCAAGGCGCGAGCCGGACGCTCCTCCAACGGAGGATGCCGACAGGTTGTCCGCCACCAGGTCAGAGGTGGAGAGCGCCATGAATCATAGGCGTCGTCGGACAGTTCTTCGTGATGCGTGTTTCTCCCCTGAGGCGTTAAATGCCTTTAATGTGGGAGACGCGCACCTCCGTGCCACTCAAGATGGTTTAACCAAAGCCACGGAGCAGTATGTAAAGGACATACGGGTAAGGAATTTTAATGGCTGTATATGCCAGCAGCCCCCGAGACTTAAAATAGTTAAACTAACTGATTTAAGGATCATTTTTTATGCAGGATCTTACTAAGAAGAATACCCACCTGTCCCAGGAGCTGCAAGAGTGCAAGGCCCAACTTGAGGCCGCACTAGCCACTGCCGGGGGAGCCACGGAGACCCCCGCTGGTAATTCATATTTTGAAAAGAGTAATAGTTTATGAAGTGCGGCGTGTGTGTATAATCTGACAATAGTATTGCAGAGGGTGCCGGACTAGATCTGGACAAGCAACAGCTACTACGCCAGTTGAAGGCCGGCGAGAGGGTGCTTACGAAGGTGCAGCAGGAGAGGAACAAGCTCCAAGATGCCCACACCTAGCTTGGAGAAGAGCTAAAAGGTGTTCGGGCCCAGCTGTCTAGCTCCTTGAAGGAGAATCAGCGGCTTCGTCGCGGCATCTATAGTAAGTGCTTGAGCAAACTCTTTTGAAAAGAAGAGTTCGGCGAGGAAGTCGATTGACAGAAATATGTCTATAGGTGTGCTCACAGGTCGCCCTATGGAGGAAATGCCCGGCTCAATGGGTGACCAACTTCCCGAGCTGGTGCAACTACTTGAACGTGTTCGGCAGGCGATGAGTGGCGTCGTTCAGGCCTTATGGCCATCCGTATCCCTACCTGAGGGCCTTGGAGGGCTTGCTGAGAAGCTTCAGGGAGTACGGCGACATCTCCGTCTGTGGAAGATATCAGCCTGCCGTCGAGGTGCCAGGGAGGCCCGGGCCATGGTGAAGACGCGGTACCCGAAGGCTGACCCAAACCACATGGCCGAGGTCGGACCTGCGGGGCCTGATGGGAAGGAGATCCCTGTGAGCTTGATGTACGGCCAAGTAGAGCTGGCCGCGAAATATTCCCAACAGGACTGTAAATTAGACAGCCTATTAGATGGGATTGAAGAGGAGTACAATCAGTCAGTTTGACGATGTAATTTTAAAATGACATGTAAAATGACTTCTAGCCGGATTGTAGATCGTTTGCCTTTGCGGACCTTTTCGCTTCAACCTCGGGACCCAACAGTCCGGAGTGTGTCCGAATACCCTGACGGTTATAAAAGAACCGGGGCATGCATGGAGACAAGGCGTAGGGGTCATAATTGCTTTATCAGACAAGTGCCCAACTAGCTATGTTATATTACATGGTTAGTAAGAAACATCTTCCAGGGAGAATTCCGTTAAGGGTTCCTTTCCCTGGGAGGCATGCCCTAAAGTGCATGTCCGGACTGCGAAAATAGCAGAAAAAGCATTTGGGGGCAGATAAATAAGTAAGTAATAAATCATCTTTCAGGTCACCGACCGAATATTCCCTTAAGAACGCTAGCCTTCGGCTTCACCCAGTCTGAGGTACACATCCGGCTGACCCGGCAGTAACAATCGCAGAGGTGCTCCCTTTACCTCCTAGCCGAACAATCGCGAACGTAGGGGTAAGCACAGGAGCCAGGCAACCCGGCTTGGCCAAAACTTAAGTCATATTGATGCATACAATGGTGATCAAAAGGTACATGCGGAAGTGTGACACATGTGTTGGGCATGAAGCCCATATAAATAAGCTTCTGTTAAAGAAGCCCCCAGGTATAACGAGTGCGAGTAGCACATCGAGTAAGTGCGAACAAAGCACAGATCAGCCCTCAAGAGGTTTGTGCTGAAGAAAGGGGAGGAGAAAGGAGGGAAAACAAAGACAGTGAAAAAAATATGAAAGGTGGACGGAGGAAGGAGACGAACCCTGAGTCCGACGCTAGGCGTAAAATCTTCGGAGACGGGCTGCGTTCCATGGGTTTGGCTCGAGTCGGTTGTCAGATGCGTTCCGTAGACGGTATGCACCGCCGGTAAGGACTTGGTCAATGATGAAGGGACCTTCCCATTTGGGCTTAAGTTTGTCCTTTTTCTTGTCCGGCAGGCGTAGAACTAGCTCGCCAACGTTGTAAGTTTTGGCCCATACTTCTCTGCTTTGATATCTTCGAGCCTGCTGTTGATAGAATGCGGAACGGGATTTTGCCACGTCGCGCTCCTCCTCTAAAGCATCCAAACTGTCCTACCGATCTAACTCGGCTTCTCTTTCCTCGTACATGCGCACGCGAGGTGAGTCATGAATTATGTCGCAGGGCAAAACTGCCTCAGCGCCGTATACCATAAAAAATGGTGTGAATCCGGTTGTGCGGTTTGGCGTGGTCCGCAGCCCCCAGAGTACGGAGTCGAGCTCCTCTACCCAGTGCGTGTTAGATTCCGTGAGGGACCGCACTAATCTGGGTTTGATGCCGCTCATGATTAGACCATTTGCTCATTCCACTTGACCATTAGTTTGAGGGTGGTAGACTGAAGCGTAGTCGAGCTTGATGCCCATGTTTTTGCACCAGAGTTTAACCTCGTCGGCCGTGAAATTCGTGCCGTTATCAGTGATGATGCTGTGGGGGACGCCGAAACGGTGTACTACCCCGGATATGAAGTCTATCACAGGTCCGGATTCTGCCGTTTTAACCGGCTTGGCCTCTATCCATTTGGTGAATTTATCCACCATGACCAATAAGTATTTGTGCTTGTGGGTTCCCCCTTTAAGGGGTCCAACCATGTCAAGCCCCCAGACCGCGAATGACCAAGTAATGGGTATAGTTTTGAGGGCGGTGGGTGGCATGTGGCTCTGATTAGCAAAGAGCTGGCAGCCGACGCATCGTTGGACCAAGTCCTGAGCATCTGCCCGGGCGGTCGGCCAATAAAATCCTGTACGGAAGGCCTTGCCTACAAGGGCCCGGGCGGCGGCGTGGTGCCCGTCGAGTCCGGCGTGAATTTCAGCCAGGAGATTCCGCCCTTCCTCTTCGGAGATACACCTTTGAAGGACTCCGGTTGTGCTTTTCTTATAAAGTTCTCCCTCATGGACCTTGTAGGCTTTAGAGTGCCGAACTATGCAGCGGGCCTCATTTTGGTCTTCGGGAAGTTCCTGCCGAATTAGGTAGGCTAGGAATGGTTCCGTCCATGGGGCAATTACTGCCATTATTTCGTGGGCTGAAGGTGTTATATCATTGGCTGAGCCACCGATTGTGTCAGAATGTTCTGTGTCGGGTGGTGCAATTGGTTCCGGGTTATTATTTCCGGACTCCCCTTCCCATAATACGGATGGCTTAAAGAGCCGTTCCAGGAAGATGTTTGGAGGGACGGTGTCGCGTTTTGCGCTGATACGTGCCAGCACGTCTGCTGCCTGGTTATTATCCCGGGCTACGTGGTGGAATTCGAGTCCCTCGAACTGGGCTGACATTTTTAGCACATCATTACGGTAGGCTGCCATTTTCGGATCCTTGGCGTCAAAGTCTCCATTTATTTGGGATATTGCGAGGTTCGAATCCCCGCGCACCTCTAGGCGTTGAATACCCATGGAGATTGCCATCCGGAGGCCATGTAGAAGGGCCTCGTATTCGGCTGCATTGTTGGAGTCCATGTACATTATTTGAAGTACGTACTGGACTGTGTCTCCGGTTGGGGACGTCAGGACGACGCCAGCCCCCAAGCCCGCCAACATTTTGGAGCCGTCGAAATGCATGATCCAATTGGAGTATGCGCCGTACTCTTTAGGGAGTTCGGCTTCGGTCCATTCGGCGACGAAGTCAGCCAGGACTTGCGACTTTATAGCTCGCCGTGGTTTGTAGGTTATGTCAAATGGTAAGAGCTCGATGGCCCATTTTGCAATCCTGCCCGTTGCGTCGCGATTGTTTATAATATCGTTGAGAGGTACTTCGGAGGCCACCGTTATGGAACACTCTTGAAAGTAGTGTCGCAGCTTCCGGGATGCCATGAACACCGCATACGCTATCTTTTGATAATGTGGGTACCGGGACTTACATGGAGTCAAGACAGTGGATACGTAGTACACTGGTTTTTGAAGAGGGAATTTGTGCCCTTCTGTTTCTCGTTCGACGATGAGTATCGCGCTGACAACTTGATGTGTTGCTGCGATATATAATAGCATTGGTTCGCCCAGGTTGGGCGCGGCCAGGACCGGATTTGTTGCCAATACGGCTTTAATTTCTTCGAGTCCGGCCATGGCAGCATCCGTCCATTCGAAATGTTCGGTGCGCCGGAGGAGGCGATAGAGGGGCAGTGCCAATTCTCCCAAACGGGAGATGAAGCTGCTTAGCGTCGCCACGCATCCGGTTAGTTTTTGTATTTGCTTGAGGTCTTTTGGGATATCCAATTGTGACAGAGCTCGGATCTTGACTGGGTTTGCTTCAATTCCTCTACCGGATACTATGAAGCCCAAGAGCTTTCCGGCTGGTACGCCGAAAACACATTTTTCCGGGTTGAGCTTAATGTCATATGCTCGGAGGTTGTCGAATGTCACCCTCAAGTCGTCTACTAGAGTTTCGACGTGTTTTGTCTTCACGACCACATCGTCTACGTATGCCTCGACTGTTTTGCCTATCTGGATGGCCAGACATGTCTGAATCATGCGCTGATATGTTGCGCCGGCGTTTTTGAGTCCGAAGGGCATTGTGTTGAAGCAGAATGGTCCATATGGAGTAATAAATGCTGTTGCAGCCTGGTCTATTTCCGCCATCTTGATTTGATGGTATTCGGAGTATGCGTCGAGGAAGCACAATGAATCGTGTCATGCGGTAGCATCAATGATTTGGTCGATGCGAGGGAGAGGGAAGGGGTCCTTTGGACAGGCCTTGTTGAGGTCTTTGAAATCGACACAAAGGCGCCAGGATTTGTCCTTTTTTGGTACCATTACCAGGTTGGCTAGCCAGTCCGGATGTTTGATATCTCTGATGAATCCGGCTTCTAAGAGTTTGGCTAGCTCCTCTCCCATTGCCTGTCTTTTGGGTTCGGAAAATCGCCGAAGAGCCTGTTTGACTGGCTTGAATCCTTTTAGGATATTTAGGCTGTGCTCTGCCAGCCTGCGTGGGATTCCTGGCATGTCTGAAGGGTGCCAGGCGAAAATGTCCCAATTTTCCCGAAGGAATTCTCGTAGTGCGGCTTCTACATCAGGATTTAATTGTGCCCCAATGGAGGCCGTCTTTGTGGGGTCCGTTGGATGGACCTGGAATTTGACTATTTCGTCTGCTGGTTTAAAAGAGGTGGACTTGGACCTCTTATCGAGTATCACATCGTCCCTATCCACCGTGGAGCGCAGCGCAGTTAGTTCCTCTGCCGCTAAGGCTTCGGATAATGCCTCTAGGGCCAGTGCGGCTGTCTTATTTTCAGCGCGGAGTGCTGTATCTGGATCACTGGCAAGAGTGATTATTCCATTGGGTCCGGGCATTTTGAGCTTCATGTACCCGTAATGGGGTATAGCTTGGAAGATTGTGAATGCCTCTCGCCCTAACAAGGCGTGATATCCGCTGCCGAATGGGGCCACTTGGAATGTGACCTCTTCGGACCTGTAGTTGTCCGGCGAGCCGAACACTACATCTAGCGTGATTTTTCCTGTGCAGCGTACTTCTCGACTAGGGATTATTCCCCTGAAGGTTGTGCTGCTTCGCTCAATGCGGCTCCAGTCAATTTCCATTTTTTGAAGGGTTTCTTCGTAGATGAGGTTTAATCCGCTGCCGCCATCCATGAGTACCTTGGTAAGACGAAAGCCGTCCACTATCGGACTGAGGACCAATGCGGCTGGTGCTCTAGCTGTTCGGAATTTAGGTTCGTCGCTGGCATTGAAGGTGATAGCCGTGTCGCTCCATGGATTTGCTGTTGCTACTTGGTAGACTTCGGCGAGGCTGCGGATTGTTCGTTTCCGCATGTTATTTGATGCGAAAGTCTCGAAGACTGTTAATACCGTACTGGTACTGCTGGGCTGGTTGCCCGGGGCTAAAAAGCCTTCGCCACTTTTGGCCACCTGCCGTAGTATCCAACATGCTCGAAGGCTATGTGTTGGAGTGGCGCCCTCCGTACTGTGGATTTTGCAGGGTCCGTTGAGCCATCCCTCCAGTACGGTTCCGTACCCTTTAGGGGGTTTTTGCTTTTTGGTTTTTAACCCAGGTGCTTGAGTATGACGCACTCTTTTATTTCGGACTGGGGTTGTATTCAGGGCCGGATTGTCCCAGAACCTAGTTTCGGTTTTCCAGGCACTCTCCATCGCACAGTATTTTTGTACAATGGTCGCTAGGTCGGCGAAGCGTGTAACTTCGCGACGACTGATGGCGTTTATGATTCCCTTGTCCGTGCAATTGTTGCAGAAAATTGAAATCGCGCTTTCTTCACGGCAGTCCTTTATCCTGTTCATAACCAGGAGGAATCTGGCCCAGTAACGATGTACTGTTTCATCGGGCTCTTGCCGTATTTGAGATAGATCGCTTATGTTTGGGTGGGCGGGTGGAATTAAGTTCGGAACCCCGCCCGATCTGAGGCTCAAAGGCCAAGAAGCTTCCGGATTTGGAAGCTTGGTTTGTTGGATGCTTTCCAACGAATCTGGTCCGATGCCTGACTCTAGGTTCAGTATTTGATTGGCGTCCGTCCCTCCGCGGGAATCCGGCATGGAGGGATCGGGAATCCGGACATAGTTGGTTTTCAACATAGAAGAAGAGTCGCCGCATTGTTCCTCTACCACAACAATGTGGTGGGTAGCCTGGGGAGAGTTAATTTCTCTCAGATCGGTTTTAAGCCCAATCTGATCGTAGTCTGTAGCGACTCCCAGGGCGGCGATGCGATCCAAGAGCTCGTTTACGGAGGAGAGCTCAATCGGATCTAACTGCTCGGCGAATTCCGAGCTGACGTGAAGATCGCTTTTGATGACCTGAGAGGTCACCGTCGGAGCGGTGGCCGAACAGGCGGTCATAAGAAACCACCTAGCCGGATAGTTTGGCCGGCGGCCAAAGCTCCCTTGACGACGGCGCCGTCTTTAAAGACGGGAAAAGGCATCCTTCCTGATTGCGACGGCACAGAGGAACTCTCAATGAAAGCACCAATGTCGGTGTCAAAACCGGCGGATCTCGGGTAGGGGGTCCCGAACTGTGTGTCTAGGCGGATGGTAATAGGAGACAAGGGACACGATGTTTTACCCAGGTTCGGGCCCTCTTGATGGAGGTAAAACCCTACGTCCTGCTTGATTAATATTGATGATGTGTGTTACAAGAGTAGATCTACCACGAGATCAAGGAGGCTAAACCCTAGAAGCTAGCCTATGGTATGATTATTGTTCATCCTACGGACTAAAGCCATCCGGTTTATATAGACACCGGAGAGGGCTAGGGTTACACAAAGTCGGTTACAATGGTAGGAGATCTACATATCCGTATCCCAAGCTTGCCTTCCACGCCAATGAAAGTCCCATCCGACACGGGACGAAGTCTTCAATCTTGTATCTTCATAGTCTTGGAGTCCGGCCGATGATGATAGTTTGGCTATCCGGACACCCCCTAGTCCAGGACTCCCTCACTCACACTGTTATATTTGACCTCTATGATAAATCATATACCATGGACCTTGAAGATTTTAATACTGCTTGCAAAATCCCACAGTGGGGCATCTTTAGTGAACCTCACAAATCTGAATATAATAATATCCTTGCTAGCATCATTGTGGGAGAAACTAGAAATATCACACAAGCTACCATAGGGAGCATTCATTTTCCTACCATACATTACTTTGCTCTCTTTATAGGTAGATGCGAATGGTAAGCACCAGCATAGCTACATTTGCGTCCCAGATCTTAGTGTCCTCAAGAGTGCGGTATTAGGTGATAAGCGATATAACTTGGGGGCCATTGTGGCACGGAGGTTACATCTTAATGCTAAAGATGGAGATTTATTTGGTGGGATTTATGCAACTCATTTAGCTGATTATCTTGGTGTATCCATAAGAGAAAATGATATTGAGTTGCCACCTGCTTTTCTAGATTATAATGCTATGGTTCGCTACCAGTTTCTTGAGAGGAACGATCAGTCCCTCCAGTACCGACTAATCTTTGACAGACGACGTGTTGTCCATATTACATTGTCTGCTTCTTCCTTTTTTAACTTTCAGGCAAATGAGAGATATGTTATAACCAGAGAGGAGGTGAACGAGTATGAGAGATCAGCGGAGGCCGCTCGTCTCCAGGAAGCAGCTCGTCAGGCGGCAGCTGTCGCAGCACAGTACGACCCCAACTATGATGTTGGATATCATCCAGGCCAGTGGTGGCCTTAGACCAACTTAGGCCTAAAGCCTAAGCTTGGGGGAGTACGTATTTCTCACCGAGATTACATTCATATTCACACAACCATTCTAGTTGTTGGCGTTCATACTTTTTCATTGTACTATCCATGTTAGTTTATTTTCTTTTCTTGCTTTCTTCTTGTGTGTTTGAATTTTTTTGAGAAAAACCAAAAAAATAGTTATAGCTTTTAGCTAGTTTACCTTCCATGCTTGTAGTAGTAGTAATTAAACAAGAAACCCCAAAAAGATTTCTCGTTCTTCTTTTGCTTGTTGGGAGCTTTCCCGTGTAAATAGTTTTTCTCGTTCTTTGAATTTCTTTTCTTTTCTTTGGGGGTCAAGAGGAGAAGACCACGATGAAAATGATGACTGGTTCTCATAGGCATTATTGTTGATCTAATAAAGAGCCCATATTAACCTGTCTTCTCCTTTGAATTAAATATTTGCATATTCCAGCTTAGTTCAATGCACGTGCACTATTATTATTATCCACACCGTTCGGTCGTGCAAGTGAAAGGCAATAATGACGATATATGATGAAATGATTGAGATGAGAAAAAGCTGGTATGAACTCGACCTATCTTGTTTTTGTAAATATGATTAGTTCATCATTCCTGATTCAGCCTATTATGAATGAAACATGTTTGCAATGACAATTAGAGATTATAGTTACTCATGCCATGCTTAATTAGCTAGGAGTTTATAATGGTTTACCTTGCGTGCCAACATGCTATTAAAATGGCTGTGATGTAGTATGATAATGATGATATCCTCCTTTGAATGATTTGAGTGGCACATGTTCACGCATGTAGTTGAAACAAAATCAACATAGCCTCCACAATATTTAATTTATATCCTACTCATGCTTGCACTAATTGCTGGTTAATCTTAATGCGTGTCTATGACTGTGTCGCTCTCTAGTTGGTCGCTTCCCAGTCTCTTTCTAGCCTTCACATGTACTAAGAGGGAATACTGCTTGTGCATCCACTTCCATAAATCCCAAAGTTGTTCCATATGAGTCCACCATACCTACCTATATGCGGTATTTACCTGCCGTTCCAAGTAAATTTGCATGTGCCAAACTCTAAACCTTCAAATGAAATTCTGTTTTGCATGCTCAAATCACTCATGTAGCAACTAGGGTTTTCTATATCTTCCATGCTAGGTGGGTTATTGTCACGATGAGTGGACTCCGCTCATCATTCACGAGAAAATGGCCGGTAACCGGGATGCCCAGTCCCATGCTCAAATCAAATCAAAATAATTGCAAACAAAACTCCCCCAGGATTGTTGTTAGTTGGACGGTACCCATTGTTTCGGACCAGCCATGGAATGTGCTTGTTGGTGGTGGGGGAGTATAAACTTTACCATTCTGTTTGGGAACCGCCTATAATGTATGTAGCATGGAAGATATCGAGATCTCTTGGCTGTTATGTTGACAATGAAACTATGCCGCTCGAAATATTATTTATCTCTGTTTCAAAAACTCGAGCTCTGACACCTCTGCAAATCCCTGCTTCCCTCTGCGAAGGGCCTATCTATTTACTTTTATTTTGAGTCATCATCCTCTTATAAAAAGCACCTGTTGGAGAGCACCACTTTCATTTGTATGCATTGTGATTGATTTACATTGAGTATGACTGTGGCTGGATCTCTTTTGCCATGAATTACAATGTCTAGTCAGTCCTTGATCTTCAGGGGTGCTCTGCATTTATGTTTTGCGGTCTCAAAAAGGGCTAGCGAGATACCATCTTATTATATCATATCATGATTGTTTTGAGAAAGTGTTGTCATCCGAGATTTATTATTATTACTCGCTAGTTGATTATGCCATTGATATGAGTAAACGTGATACCTAAATGTTATTATGAATATGGTTAGTTCATGATCTTTGCTGAAAACTTGAATGATGGCTTTACATATTTGCAACAACAAGATCAAACAGAGTTTGTCAAAGTTTTTCTTTATCACTTTCAGTTTGTCAACTAAATTGCTTGAGGACAAGCAAAGGTTTAAGTTTGGGGGAGTTGATACATCTCCAACGTATCTACTTTTCCAAACTCTTGTGCCCTTCTTTTGGACTCTAATTTGCATGATTTGAATGGAACTAACCCGGACTGACGTTGTTTTCAGCAGAATTGCCATGGTGTTATTTTTTTGTAGAAATAAAAGTTCTCGGAATGACCAAAACTTCATGGAGGCACTTTTTGGAATTAATAAAAAATACTGGCAAAAGAATCAGCTGAAGGGGGCCCACACCCTGGCCATGAGGGTGGGGGTGTGCCCCTGGACCTCCGCCGACCTCAACTCCAACTCCATATATTCATGTTCGGGGAGAAAAAATCAAAGAGAAGGATTCATCGCGTTTTACGATACGGAGCCGCCGCCAAGCCCTGTTCTTCCTCGGAAGGGCTGATCTGGAGTCTGTTCGGGGCTCCGGAGAGGGGAATCTGTCGCCATCGTCATCATAAACCATCCTCCATCACCAATTTCATGATGCTCACCGCCGTGCATGAGTAATCTCATCGTAGGCTTGTTGGACGGTGATGGGTTGGATGAGATTTACCATGTAATCGAATTAGTTTTGTTAGAGTTTGATCCCCTAGAATCCATTATGTTCTAAGATTGATGTTGCTATGACTTTGCCATGCCTAATGCTTGTCACTAGGGCCCGAGTGACATGATTTCAGATATGAACCTATTATGTTTTCATGAATATATGAGTGTTCTTGATCCTATATTGCAAGTTATAGTCACCTACTACGTGTTATGATCCGGCAACCCCGGAGTGACAATAGTTGGGACACTTCCCTGTGATGACCGTAGTTTGAGGAGTTCATGTATTCACTAAGTGTTAATGCTTTGGTATCGTTCTCTATTAAAAGGAGGCCTTAATATCCCTTAGTTTCCATCAGGACCCCGCTGCCACGGGAGGGTAGGACGAAAGATGTCATGCAAGTTCTTTTCCATAAACACGTATGACTATATTCGGAATACATGCCTAGATTATATTGATGAATTGGAGCTAGATCTGTGTCATCCTATGTTATACTATTGCATGATGAATGCCATCTGACATAATTATCCATCATTGATCCATTGCCTACGAGCTCGTTTCATATTGATATTTGCTAAGTTATTTCTCCGTTGCTACTGTTACGATTGCTAAAAAACTGCTACTATTACTTTTTCCACCGTTACTGTCGGGCAAACGACACCTATGGGATCACGAGGATCCCTTCTACGGTTGGCGGGGAGAGGGCTTCGCAAAGAGCAGGTCTAGTGATCAGCATGGGGGATTTTTACCCAGGTTCGGGCCGCAATGGAGCGTAAAACCCTTGTCCCGCTTTTGGGTGTATATTTAGTGTTCTTGAGTTCTTAGACTAGCTGATGTGCACGCCCAGTCCAAAAAGTCCGAATCCTTCTGCAGTACGCCTCGGGCCTCCTTTTATATATCAAAGGGGTCGCCACAGTGGCACACATGAGGTGTAAAGTATCTACAGTGTGCAACTTTATCGCTGACATTGTAGGACAAACACATTAAATGCACTACCTACATGCCCTTCAACTTTATCGGGGACAGCAACAAAACCCGTCCCGTACGTTGCCGCCTCATCCTGCCTTGACACGCGTCCAGGCTGACGAGGTAGGCGGTGCCAGGCTGGCTGGCTAGCTGCTGTGCTGGCGCAGTGGCAAGACCTTCACGAAGATCTGCATGCTACCACACAGGTGCTTGCTTAGTTGGCCTAGAATCTGCATGCCGCCATGTAGGCGTCTGCCTAGTTGGCAAGCTGGTCGTCGTGTTGGGAGAGCAGTGAGGTGGTGAAACCTTGTCGGGTGCGGGCCTGGCTGTGGTCCCGCAATTGTCCTCGGCAAGGGTCTTGCCAGGGCCTCACAGTCGTCTCCAGCAAGGGTCTTGCCGGGGGTCTTTGTCTTCTGATCTTCACGTAGACCCGCAAGCCACCAGTCTTTACAAAGACTTGCATGCTACTATGCACGCACCCTCGAGTCTTGGCCTTAATGTTGTCGATGGTGTCAGGGCTCTCAGCCTCAAGGGTGCCTGCCTTGCTGGTGCTTCGCAGGTTGCCCTGGCAAGGCTCTTGCCAGGGCTACATAGGCTGCCTTGGCGAGGGTGTTGCCGGGAAGGTCTAGTCTGTCTTATGTTCTTTGTTCGTTGGCTCGAACTTGTCTTGGTAGTCTTGTATCTTTCCTTCTGCTTCTATGCCAAGCCTTGCCGCATGTGTGGCTACGACTTCCCGTGCACAAGTAAGGGGTATAGAAAAGCCCATACTTTTGTACACCGACAGGAGCCCCCGGGCCTGGGCCACACATAAGCGCTAAGCGTCGTTGGGCCAGGCCCCAAACGGTGCGCGGGCATGCATTAACTGTTGTAATCTTCTCGTCAGTTGCGCTTCCCCACGATCCGCATTGAGTGCGTGACGTGGGGGTCATGTGTGGAACGGTCGCAGCACGCCTGCGACGCCTCATGCCGAGCAGTAAAGAGGCGGCCCGCACCTTCCCCATAAAAAGAGGAAGCCACAGGGGCGCTGCTCATTTACAAAGTGGACTCGGGTCGTGGCTTGCATGGTGCCCGCACCCCACGATCACGGGGTGGAAAACGCTCGTCCCACTTGTCTTCTTGCTTCTGGCTCGCCCGCCACATGTCCTCCATGCCTTAGAAAGGGTAGGTGGTGGATACGGAGGGCGCGGGCATTAACGCCGAGGCGGGAAACCCGGCGTCGCTGATTGGAGCAGCGGGTCGGTCCTGATTCCCCGCGCCTCTGGAGGCCGGATTGATCGAGCGGGGCGGCCGTCCTTGGTTTGGGAGGCCAGGCCCCGGCCCTGCCCCTCTATAAAAAGGGAAAGGGACGGTGCCTTTCCATACTCATCTCCTTCCTGCTTGGTATCCTTCTTCCACTCGCCATGGTGAGAGGGCGTGTTGGTACTCCAATGGCGCGACGAGGGCTTCTGCTCGATAGCGCATCCCCCCTCCTCCGGAGTTCACAGTGGTGGAGCTCGCTGTGAGAGGGAAAGGGAGAGGGCGAGGCCGAGGTTGTCGCGGCGCTCGGGAGAGAGGAGGACGCGGCGGCGCACCAGCCGCGCCTCCGCCGGTGGCCCCTCTCCCAATGGAGGGCCATGTCGGAGACCAGCCCCGTGAATTCTTCATGAGGCTGTACAAGCCCGTGTGCGGTCATCTCCGCCTCCCCACCCTGTTTGCTCAGGTAATGGAGCTTGACCCGCCGCACACCTTGAGGCTGCATATGAGGGGCTGCAGGAACGACAGCATGTGGGTCGACGTCGACTTCCCCGCCCCTCACGTCATGTATCTCCGCCATGGGTGGAAAACCTTTGCCCGCGCCATAGCTTGTCGGAGGGGCACGTTCTCCAGTTCAAGTTAATGGAGAATGGCCTGCTCTCCGTCAAGGTCTTTGGGCGCTCGGGAATTCCCTTAGGGTGCTGCGCGGAGAGCTCCACCGACAACGAAAGCTCCTCCTTGAGCGATAGCGACGAGGAGGGCAGCAACAGCGACAACTAGGGCTGCAAACGAGTCGAGCTCGAGTGAGTTGGAGTTGGCTCAGCTCAACTCATAAGAAAATTCGAGCGAGCTCAAAGTGAGTGAAGCTCATGATCGAGCTGTAGAATATGACTCATGCTCAGCTTGTAACGATCTCGAGTCGATCTCGAGCTAGTTTCAAGCTAAATGAGATGGTAAAAATTATAAATCTATGGATGAAATGTTAGAAGATAGACTTGCATTGTAACGTGACAATGTCACGATTGTAGTTGTGTGCGTGTGTGTTATCTTGGGTATCAAGGCAGGTGGTTAGAGGACCCAGTGCTAGTAGATATCCTTGTATAGCTTGCACTAGGGGTCAAGCCTAAACCACCTGCCGCATCTTGTAATCTTGTTGGATATATAAACACGCATACGTCCCTGCCAGAAGGCATACGCTTCACACCAATACCTCGCAATCTTATATGGTAATCAGAGCCTACCTCGGATTCATCCATGGCGAGCTCATCCACAAATACGTTCCCCCTCATCTCCCTTTGCACATATCGCCACAGAGAAACTATCGAGGGGGAACGAAGCTCTCTGGCGCGCCACCGTCCTCTCTGCCATCAGGGGGGCGCAGATGGCGGGCTTCCTCGATCTGGAGCAAGAAGTGCCGCCCATGACGATCGAGGTGACCAGCAGCGACGGCAAGACCAAGTCGAAGGCCGCCAACCCTGAGTTTGGCACCTGGTATGCTCGTGATCAGCAGGTTTTTTCCTATCTGTTGACTACGCTACCTCATGAGATGGCCATCCAAGTGGCAACCTGCCACACCGCAGCGGAGCTGTGGAACACCGTGCAAGGGATGCTCACCTCGCATAACCGAGCGCGGTCTGTCAACGTCAGGATCGCGCTGGCTAATCTTCATAAGGGCAACTCCACCATTACGGAGTACGTCGGTAAGATCAGAACTCTTTGTGATGAGTTGGTTGCCTTAGGAAAAAAGGTGGATGAAGAAGATGTGGTTTCACACATCCTTGCTGGGCTGGAGGAAGAATTCGATCCCGTGGTTTCTGCCATGTGCTCACGGGTCGAACCTGTGACTGTCCCGGAGCTGTACTCGCAGCTTCTAAGCTTCGAGACGCGCATGAATCTTCGCGGGGGAGCCTCTCAGTCCTCCGCCAACGCTGCGTCACACGGGCGCTTCAACAACTTCAACAACAAGCAGAACGGCAACGGCGGCGGCGGTGGTGGTGACCGCGGTCGTGCCTTCAACAACAAACAAACTGGCGGCGGTGGTGACCACGGCCGGAGCTTCAACAACAAACCCAACGGCGGTGGTGGCCGTGGCAACTCAGGAGGAAACGACGGCGGCTTCAACAACAATTCCGCTGCCAAACCAACGTGCCAGATCTGTGGCAAAGTTGGGCACGTTGCTTGGAAGTGCTGGAAGCTGTACGACTCCGCCTACCAAGAAGGGGAAGAGCGCTCGGCGAACATTGCTGCTCCTCAATACGGCGTAGATACAAACTGGTATATGGACAGTGGTGCAACTGACCATATCACCGGTGATCTGGAGAAGCTCATAGTCCGGGAGAGGTACACCGGCAACGAGCAGATTCACACCGCCAACGGATCAGGTATGGCGATTAATCATATTGGTCATACGACTATTTATACCCCAGATCGTGAACTTCACCTAAACAATGTTCTTCATGTTCCGGAGGCCACCAAAAGTTTGATCTCTGCAAGTAAACTTGGTTTTGATAATGACACTTTTGTTGAAATTCACCCTCATTTTTTTCTTGTCAAGGATCTGGAAACGAAGAGGGTTCTACTTCGCGGCAAGGGTAGGAGAGGTCTCTATCCTCTCAAACACATCGGGGGAAACGTCACAAAGCATGTGCTAAGTGTCACCAAGCCATCTTCAGACTTGTGGCATCGACGTTTAGGTAACCCATCTTCCATTGTTGTTAGGAAGATCGTTAGTGAGAATAAACTCCCATGTGTTAGCAATGATGAAAATAAATTTGTATGTGACGCATGCCAAAAGGGCAAAAGTCACCAGCTACCATATCCTCAGTCTATGAGTGAATCAAAATTTCCTTTGGCACTTATCTTCTCTGATGTTTGGGGTCCTGCCATTGAAACCGTAGGTAGAAAGAAATACTATGTGAGTTTTATAGATGATTTCAGTAAATTCACATGGATCTACCTCATTAAACATAAGTCTGAAGTTTTCCAAAAATTTCATGACTTCCAAAATCTTGTTGAAAGACAATTTGATCGCAAAATCCTAGCTCTCCAAACAGATTGGGGAGGGGAGTATGAAAAGTTGAATTCCTTTTTCACTAAGATAGGAATTTCTCACCATGTTTCCTGTCCTCATGCTCATCAGCAAAATGGGTCAGCTGAACGTAAACATCGTCGCATAGTTGAAGTTGGGCTATCCTTGCTTGCTCAAGCCTCCATGCCCTTAAAATTTTGGGATGAGGCTTTCATTGCTGCCACCTTCTTAATCAATAGGATGCCAAGCAAGGTTATAAACTTTGAGACTCCCCTCACTCGTTTATTTGGTGACACACCCAATTATTCTTCTCTACGCATATTTGGTTGTGCATGCTGACCGAATCTCAGGCCCTATAATACACATAAACTCCAATTTAGATCCAAACAGTGTGCTTTCCTCGGTTATAGCAACCTCCACAAGGGATATAAGTGTCTAGATATCTCCACAGGAAGAGTTTATATTTCCAGAGATGTGGTGTTCGATGAAAACATCTTTCCTTTTTCCACCTTGCATCCTAATGCAGGTGCACGGCTAAGAGCCGAAATCCTCTTGTTGTCACCAGATCTTTTGAATCCTACTGATCAGGGGGATAATAGTGTTGATCATATGATTAATGGTGCTACTAATCCGGATCATGATGCTGTAGGAAACAGTGAAAAATTGGGCAGAAAAAGGCACTTTGCAACGTGATTTTATGCAGCATATCAGTCCAAACTCGACCAACGCAGAACACGAGGACGATTCTGCTGCAGCTGCCGATCCCGAGAGATCTCGCGACGCAGGATCCTGCGCGCCTGCGGTGGCAGGCGCAGATTCACTGTCTCCCTCGGCTGGCGCATCCCCCTCGGCTGACGTCTCCACGGGCACCACGTGTCGTGGTGGGTCCGGCGCGGGCGCGTCGCCAAGTGCTGCCGCTTCTCCACGCAATGATGGCCCTGGCGGCTGGGCCCACAGGCGTGTGTCTCCCGCCCGGTCGCCTGTGCGGACACACGATCCAACGCCCGATCGAACCGCAGCCGAGGCGGATCCGCCCTCTCTGTCGCCTGGGCGGGCACGTGATCCCACGCCCGACCGCACCGCAGTCGAGGAGGATCTTTCCGATCCCCTAAACGCCGCCAGTACCATTGGATCCGCTGCGGCTCCCGGATCTTCTACGGATTCTGCTCCTGTGCGCCCTCGTACACGAGCTCAGAAAGGTATTTTTAAGCCATTGGTTCCTAAGGATGGGACGGTCAGGTATGATAAAAATTTAAAATTTGCAAATCTTGCTGTTGCTCAAGAACCTAGAAACGTGGCAGAAGCTCTAGGAGATAAAAATTGGCAACGTGCTATGGAAACAGAGTACAATGCCCTTATGAAAAATCAAACTTGGCACTTGGTTCCTCCCAAGTCAGGGAGGAATATTATCGATTGTAAGTGGGTGTACAAAATAAAACGACACTCTGATGGCACTTTAGATAGATATAAAGCTAGGCTAGTTGCTAAAGGTTTTAAGCAACGCTATGGCATTGATTATGAGGACACGTTTAGTCCAGTTGTTAAAGCTGCCACCATTAGACTTGCTTTGTCTATTGCTGTCACCGGGGGATGGAGTCTTCATCAACTGGATGTTCAGAATGCGTTCTTACATGGCGTTCTCGAGGAAGAGGTTTATAAGGTTTGCCAAATTTTGCATGCTCCTACTTCTGTGCATTGGACAGTTGTTAAGAGGATATTGCGTTATGCCCAAGGGAGTGCTGGAATAGGACTGAAAATATGTAAATCACCATCAACTACAGTAAGTGTCTTTTCTGATGCAGACTGGGCAGGATGCCCTGATGACAGGAGATCTACTGGTGGGTTTGCTATTTTTCTTGGTTCTAATCTCATTTCATGGAATGCAAAGAAACAAGCAACTGACTCCAGGTCCAGCACAGAGGCTGAATACAAGTCACTAGCAAATGCTACTGCTGAGGTAATGTGGGTAGAAACCCTGCTTGATGAACTAGGAGTTGAAAGAACCCATGTTCCTTGTCTATGGTGTGACAATCTTGGAGCAACGTATCTTTCTGCCAATCCTGTGTTTCATGCAAGGACAAAACACATAGAGATTGATTTTCATTTTGTTAGAGAAAGAGTTGCCAGAAGGCTTTTGGACATCAGGTTTATACCAACTGGAGATCAAGTGGCTGATGGTTTCACAAAGCCCCTACAAGCTCGACAACTGCAAGCCTTTAAGAACAATCTTAACCTTGACATGTTTAGATTGAGGGAGGATGTTAGAAGATAGACTTGCGTTGTAACGTGACAATGTCACGATTGTAGTTGTGTGCGTGTGTGTTATCTTGTGTATTAAGGCAGGTGGTTAGAGGACCCAGTGCTAGTAGATATCCTTGTATAGCTTGCACTAGGGGTCAAGCTTAAACCACCTGCCGCATCTTGTAATCTTGTTGGATATATAAACACGCATACGTCCCTGCCAGAAGGCATACGCTTCACACCAATACCTCGCAATCTTACATGAAAAACAAAAGAATTAAGGCGAATATGATGGGAACCTTTGCCAAAAATATAAGACATTTAATAGATAGTCGACCACGTGCCATATTAGGCCTAAATCTTCTCTGCACTTAATTAAATTTCCATGTTCGTTGGTAAATAAAATGGAGAAAAATTATGGACAACATATATGATAATAAATTATCTTGTTTCCATTTAATATATGGCATGATCATTTAACATAATGATATTCTGTCGAGCTATCGAGCTAAAATCGAGCGAGCCAACATTGGCTCAAGATCGGCTCCTTTCTCGGTCGATCTACATAAAGTGTTCAAACTTAGCTCGTTTCTTTTTGAGTCGATCTCGAGTCGAGTTAAAAAAACGAGTCGATCTCGAGTGGCTCATGAGCCTCGAGCTTTTCTTGCAGCCCTAGCGACAACGATGGCAGCAGGTAGGAGGATGCCGACTCCGACTCCGACAGACCATCAGTGGCAGCACCATCATCTGCTGGCCCCCTTCCCTCGGCAACACGCCTTGCCGGGGGCTATGCCCTGCTCGCTCTAGTGTCGGTGGTCGATGGGCCACCTCCGCCATGCTCTCCATCGACGCGTCCTCCCCCCGCATTTCCTTTGCCTTCATCTGTCGTGCCTGGGTGGAAAGGGGCAATAATGGGGATTACGGGGCACTTATCTTTTTTTTAACTTGTAGGCACTTGCCAAATCTTAATTTTAAATAATGTAATCTCTCGAGTCCATGCTTATGTTCTGTAACATTCGTACTTGTATCAGCATATTAATGAAAAATATGAGTCTTGTCGGGAACCCATGCATGTATACATCCATGCAGAGGCGAAACACCTCTTTAATGTAAATAAACGAGTTTTCCCAGCAAGCTATCTTGTCGGCGCCCTCTGTGCCTGCCGAAGAGTCACACCTGCCGGGTTACAGACAAAGGGTCCAGCCCCCTTCCAATCTCTTTTTACCAAAGGCTACTGCGACCATTCTGACTGAAGCATCGTTCGAGTCAGGGATGAGAGCACCTAAGTCTAAAAAGAGTGGTGAGGTTCCCTAATTCACAAGTTATAGGTTACGAACATGAATGGACAAGAGGTGAACTTTATTTGTTTGGTTTGCCGGGGATCACTGTGCTGGGCAGTCTTCTCAACTTCTTGCCGGAGCCAGGTCCACGACAGGAACAGCGGAACCGAGCGTCTTCACTGCTGCTGGAAAGAAGATAGGATAGGAGCATGGCGGTCCATCGGTATCCGCTGGAATCAAGGGTAGTACAATATCTTGGACAAGCATGCATATACGTATATACATAAACATGGAAATCAATAGGAAACTATACATACTAAAGGTTATTCGACTACGCACAGGGTCTGTGCCTGACTTTGTACATAGGGTTACATGCCTTGCCGGCAAGGCTAGTACAAAAAGGGGGTTGTCGGGGCTCCCAGCAACCGTGCCTTATGGGTAAAACTTGCGAAGATGTTCGATATTCTAGGAGTTGCTCACAGGAATACCATCCTCGGTCTCCAGGCGGACTGCGTCGGGCCTGGTGACTCGTGTTACCCGATAAGGGCCTTCCCACTTCGACGTCAACTTGTTTGAATTTTTGGCGGATTGAATACGCCGAGGAACAAGGTCGCCTTCCTCAAGGCTTCGGGCATGAACCTTGCGGCTATGGTAGCGGCGCAAGGCTTGCTGGTAGCGCGCGGCTCGCACCACAGCCTGAAGACGATCTTCCTCAAGGAGCGTAGCATCATCTTGGTGCAACTGCTCTTGCTCAAGCTCATCATAAGCGAGCAATTGAGGTGACCCGTATATGAGTTCTATGGAGAGAATTGCTTCTCCAGTACGCCTCGGGCCTCCTTTTATATGTCAAAGGGGTCGCCACAGTGGCACACAGGAGGTGTAAAGTATCTACAGTGTACAAGTTTATCGCTGACATTGTAGAACAAACGCATTAAATGCGCTGCCTACGTGCCCTTCAACTTTATCGGGGACGACAACAGAACCCGTCCCGTCCGTTGCCGCCTCATCCTGCCTTGACACGCGTCCATGCTGACGAGGCAGGCGGCGCCAGGATGGTTGGCTAGCTGATGTGCGGGCGCGGTGGCAGGACCTTCACGAAGACCTGCATGCCACCACGCATGCGTCTGCCTAGTTGGCAAGCTGGTCGTCGCGCTGGGATGATAGGGAGGTGGTGAAACCTTGTCGGGTGCAGGCCTGGCTGTGGCCCCGCAATTGTCCCCGGCAAGGGTCTTGCCGGAGCCTCGCAGTCGTCCTTGACAAGGGTCTTGTCGGGGGTCTTTCTCTTCTGATCTTCACGTAGACCCGCAAGCCACCAGTCTTTAGAAAGACTTGCATGCTACTATGCACGCGCCCTCGAGTCTTGGCCTTAACATTGTCGATGGTGTCAGGGCCCTCAGCCTCAAGGGTGGTGGCCTTGCTGGTGCTTCGCAGGCTACATAGGCTGCCCCGGCAAGGGTGTTGCCGGGGGAGGTTTAGTCTGTCTTCTGTTCTTTGTTCGTTGGCTCGAATGCTTGTCTTGGTAGTCTTGTATCTTTCCTTCCGATGCTATGCCAAGCCTTTCCACAGGTGTGGCTACGACTGTCCGTGCACAAGTAAGAGGTACAGAAAAGACCATACTTTTGTACAGCGACAATTATTGTTACTTCCATACTACTTTGCTACTAAATACTTTGCTGCAGATATTAAGTCTTTTAGGTGTGGTTGAATTGACAACTCAACTGCTAATACTTGAGAATATTCTTTGGCTCCCCTTGTGTTGAATCAATAAATTTGGGTTGAATACTCTACCCTCGAAAACTGTTGCGATCCCCTATACTTGTGGGTTATCACCTAACTTACTCATTTGGGGTTTTGTCGACCTCGATCCACCCTAAATGACCTAACTTACTCATTTGGGGTTTTTTCTACCTCGATCCACCCCAAATGACCTAACTTACTCATTTGGTGTTTTGTCGACCTCGATCCACCCCGAATGACCTAACTTACTCATTTGGTGTTTTGTCGACCTCGATCCACCCCAAATGACCTAACTTACTCATTTGGGGTTTGTCGACCTCGATCCACCCCAAATGACCTAGCTTAATCATTTGGTGTTTTGTCGACCTCGATCCACCCCAAATGACCTAGCTTAATCATTTGGTGTTTTGTCGACCTCAATCCACCCCGAATGACCTAACTTACTCATTTGAACAAAGTCTTCAACACAACAACCATCATAAGGACCATCATAAGAACCATCATCAACAACAATAGAGAAGCAATCATCATAACAACCAGCACTCATGCATCAAAGTCTTCAACACAACAACAACCATCATAAGAACCATCATCAACAACAATAGAGAAGCAATCATCATAACAACCAGAACTCATGCATCATAGTCTTCAACACAACCATAAATAGGTAACTTACAATAAAGTCTCAACCAAACTATAAATAGGTAACTTACATTGTTCCAAACAGTAGATGGTTCAACCATCACCAGTTCCAGAGTTCCAAACAGTATTGTGCCAGCATAGGAAACATACTTTATAATGTTTTTACCATCACCAGGTCACCACAAACTTACCTGCTGCCCTTAGAACAATTGAACCACTCAGACATCTTAAAAGATGGGTTTCTGACTCTTCCAGTACCTGCTGGTCTTGGAGGCAAGAAGTTTTTCCTTTGCCTAGCAGCAGAAGTAGTAGAGGTACTTGGCCCAACAACTGTAAAGGAACTAGGCCCAACAGAAGATGCAGTAGTAGTAGCTGACCTTGGAGCTCTCCTGGATGCAGAAGGAGCTGATGGAGCTTTGCTTGTAGCTACTGTAGCTCTTTTAGGTGCCCTTGGAGCAGGAGGAGCTGATGGAGCTGTCCTTGGTACTACTGGTGTAGCTCTGGTTGGTGCCCTTGCTGCAGGAGGAGCTGATGAGCTTTGTTTGCTGCTGCTGTAGCTCTTGTTGGTGCCCTTGGAGCAGGAGGAGCTGATGGAGTTGTCCTACCTGATGCATCAACTCTTCTATTTTCCTGGAATTACGACATAGCCATATTACAAGATAGGAAACTTGCATAAACATAGACAAATTACAAGATAGTCACTAAGTTACCTTATGTTGGTTCCTTCTCATTGCCAGAGCTAGCTTAAGAGTCTTGTGGCAGCTAGTGTACCTATGCTCAGCCAGGCTGCAATTGCTATAAGTGATTGTACCCATCCTAGAAGTATCCTTGGGAGATGGCTTCTCAAACTTACTCTTCCTCCTCTTAGTTTTTTTTCTTTCCTGTCTTTTCTTTGAAAATTGGTGGCTCTATGTCAGGGGTACCAGTCTTTGGCCATAGACCAGGCCCAAGCACAGGGTAATCTATTGCACTGTGGGCTGCTTGGTACATGGGTTTCTTGAAGAAATCATTGACAAAATATTCTGGATGTAATTTTGCCTTGTTGATTGCAGAAACTGAATGATTGCAAGGAACCCCTGTCATGTCCCATTTCCTACAACCACATGTGTGCTTGCAAATTAAGTGCATATGCACTTTCTCCACTTGTAACTTCGTATAGATCAGGTCCGGCTTTGATAGATTGACAATATCTTGAATGATGTTTTGCTTCTTCCAGTTTTTCAGCATATGTTGGGCATATCTGCCACTTGGTTGTCTCAGTCTTAGTCCAATTGGCATTGAACTTAACTAGCAACTTAGTTCTGATCCCATCAACCATAGTTTTGATTGGCTTGCCTCTGACATCAAGTATCATCTTGTTAAATACTTCACTAATATCGTTGACAACCAAATCAGTTTTACAATTATTGTCCATGGCATGTCTAGCCCATGTATGTTTGGGAATCTTACTAAGCCATTTCCAAGCTGCCTCACACACTCTTTTCATGCCATCCATTGCTACATCATATCCATGCTCAGTATATGAATAGCTAGCTTGATCCATGTATTTCTTTAACTCTTCACCTCTAAAGCCAGCAGCTTGAAAGTTCTGATAAATATGTCCAAGGCAGAATATTTGTGGGCAGTTTGGAAAGATATTATTTATGGCTTTAAGAAGACCCTGTTTGAAACAACTAAAGTGTAACTAACAAGGCACTTTTTGACAATAATAAGCATTTGCATTATAGAGCATAAGATTTTGGTTTTACCTTTTGTCTATCAGATATGATAGTGTAGTAGCCATACTTCCCAAACTCACCACCAATGGCATACTTGAGTTGTGTTAAAAACCAGGACCAGCTTGCAGTATCTTCTTTGTCAACTATTGCAAATGCAATAGGGAAAATGTTGTATTACCATCTCTTCCAGTTACAGCCAAGATTTGCTGCCCTGTGGTAAGCTTCATAAAACACCCATCAACACCTACAACAACATATAGCACATTAGAAACAAAGGAGTGCAGCTTTACATAAAAAGTTTAGTACTAGCAATTAGCACATAAGTACCTATGAAAGGTCTGTAGCCATTTAGGCACATGAACAAGCCATGGAATCTAGGATTCTTGCTAGGATGTGCCTTCAAATGCTTTATTGTAACAATGCATCTACTTTCTGGATCGGTATCCAATACAATTTGGAGGTAATCCCTTATCCTTGTATATCGTGCCTTTTTGATCTCCTTGGACCACACTCTTAGCAAGTTTCCTTTCTCTGTAGGCCATGTGAATGGACACTTCTATGCCATGTTTGTGCTTCAAATTCTCAATTATAGAGTGGACTGGTGTGTTAATGTCTGCCCTCAACTGTTGCTCACACTCATGTGCCAACCACTTGCCAGTTACTTTGGTGCTACTCCTACTGCAGCATAATTGTGGTACAAGTTCATTTTCTTTATGCGAAATGTCTTCTCATGTGCTATCTGAGAGGCTGCAATGAAAAAAGAACATTTTGCAGTATTGCAAACTGCAATAACCCTATCAAAACAGTTCCTATGAAAGGAATAGTTTCTGTTCTGTGAGATGTGGAATGTTAGAAGTGCCCTCCTAAATTGGCTCACATCTAGGAAACATAGTTTCTTCACAAATTGCTCCTATGGGTTATCTCTCTTCTCATCATACCAAACCCTTGGTTTCTTCTTCTTGGCCCTACTCTTCCTACCACCTGGAATCTTAAAAGCTGGTGGCTGAGCCCCATCATTGTCTTCCTTGCTTAAGTCACCTGGGTTGCTCTCCTCATTAGAGGACGGGTACCAGTCCTCTTATATAATTTGATCTAAACTTGCATGAGATCTGGTTGTTGGCCCCTTTCTCTGACTACCTCCTGTGTTGCTTCCTCTTGTACTACTTCCTCCTATGCTGCTATTCACTGCTGCCTCCTGCTCTGCTGCTTCATCACCTCCCTCCTCCTCATCTGGTTCATATAGCTCTTCAACATCAGTGTCACCTTCAAAGTGGTTGAGTGGATCATCTCTATGCCTCTTCATTCCCTCCAGCCTAGCAATTATGTCCTCATCTACTAGAATCAGTATCATTGTCAGTACAATCTTCAGCAAGCAACTCTGGAAGTTTCCATTTAGCTGCTCTGTATTTATTTTTTCTTTTCTTATTGCTCCTGAACTTCTCAATCTCTTTATTCCTATTCTCCTCCATTTATTGCTCTATTTGCTCTTGCTCCTGATCAATGTCCATGAAATACTCATGCCTCTCCTCACCATTGTGGACTACAAATTTTGGTTCAATGCTATCATGTGTGTGCATGACCTGGACTGGCTCTGGTTGTGGCTTCACTGGACTAGGGAAAAGAACTCCAGATATATCTATCTCATACACAAGTGTCACACCTATTTCAGACAAAGGAACCTGGTCTTCATACACACTGCATCTGTTCAAATCAGCTGGTGTTGGAGCATCACTTCTCATTACTGTAATATTAACCACAGTTTCTCCTTTACTAGCTAGCTCATCCAGCATCTCCTCCACCTTGTCATCATCTGTTAACTCTACCATTCCTGACACCCCAACACCTGGATCCCTGACATAATACATATAATCTCTACAAGAATAGTCTTCTACCTCTACAAGTGCAACTAGATTACAGAAAGTTGTGTCTGGCAGGCTTATATTTATTTCCAAGTTATCTATATCAAAGAAATGAAATCTAACTTCCCACACTTCATCATTCAAACTACAAACAAAATTACAGTAAACAGATACTTTAAAAGTTATATTCAAAGTTCAGTTAACAGACTAGTTATAAATGCAGTTAAATGTTAAGTTAAAAGATAAGTTAAATGTTCAGTTACTAGTTCAACTAAAAGCTTCAGTAAAGTTAACACTTCAGTTTACTGAATATTCAGAAAAATGTTCAATTAACAGAAAAGTTAACACTTCAGTTTACTAAATATTCAGACAAATGTTCAGTTACTAATTCAACTAAAAGCTTCAGTAAACTTAACACTTTAATTAACTAAATATTTAGACAAAAGTTCATTTAAATATTTAGACAAAATTTCAGTGAACATATATAAAATTTTAGTTAACACACATATATACTAATATTCAGAGAAACCATCATCCCTAACCCTAGAACCCTAACACAGGAACACCAGCCCTAGAACCCTAACCCTAGAACCGAAACGCACGAACACCAGCCCTACAAACCTAACTCTGGAACCCTAACCCTAGAAACCTAACCCTAGAAACCTAAACTACAAACCTAATTGGGAAAAAAAGGGAGAACGCGGATGCATTACTTACCAGACGCCGCCGAACGCGGATGCCCAGTTCTGGCTACCCGTCGGATCTTCCTTCATAGCTCGGGCAAACGCAGTCACCGCCATGGATTTAACTAATGTGTTTGCCTCCGACAGTTGGGAAGGAAGCTGCGGCTGAGATGGATTTGAGCCACCACGGAACTCCGGCGGATCTCCATCAGCGCCACACCTAGCATCAGCAGCGCCTCCGTCGCGGGATTTGGCCGTCGCCATGAGTCGGAGCACGGAGGACGAAAAGAGAGGGCCGGCGAGAGAGTGAGAGAGTTGGTGCGGTCGGGCCAGCCGAGGCGTCGATTTGACCAGGTAGTGAGTAACGGCGCCATCCGCCTAGCCGTTACGCCACGTCACCTGTTTTGGGTCCCACCTATCGGAAACGCCCTCAGACGCTCCAAAGCGAGCGATCAGTGCCTTTTGCAAAAAGTTAACTGAATGCGCGGTGCTTTTTGCAAATGATTAGAGACCAGGTGGTTTTCTGCAGAAGAAGCCCAAATGTGGTGGTTTTATGCAATTAACTCCAAGTTTTGTGTGCTACCATATTATGTAAAATTTCTCTACCCGAAATTCATAGTACATCTCGTACAATTTATTCAATATACACCCTTGATTTAGGAAGTCAGGGCTACTGAACTAAGCTTGGTCAGAACAAAAACGACCTTGGCAAGTTAGCAGCTTGATATCTGGCACGCTGGCCGCGTCGGCATCGCGACCAGCGGTCAGCCGACCGCGCTCCCAGCCTACCTCCTGGACGGATGGACCCTGTCCCAGCGGCCTCCCTGGCCTGCCACCCTCTTGGACAGGCTTGATCAGAGCAGGAGGCGTGTTATGCATTAGATGGCTACGAAGCAGCCGATTTTAGTTTTTTTTAGTTTGGCCTGCCTTGCACATCGATCATTACGGTAAAAAAGGTCCCAGTATTTGAGGGCAGGCTTCAGCCTGTAGAAGCCTGCCCATTAAAATTGTCACTGCGTGTAGCGATGATTGTAGTAGTCCAGATTGGGATTATAATGAAATTGTGTTAGTTGCTGGGAAAATAGATGTCGTGCACGTCAGCTATAGACGCTGGATGATATGATCCATGACACAAAGATATGCACTTCTCAATGAGGGGATACACAGAGAAGCATATTGGCACCGTGATAGTTCCTGAAGTGGGCAGCAGGTTCAATTCACTGGGGAAGGCATACGAGTATGACAATACGGACTCATGGGAAACTGGGTTCGGAATCAGGTATAGGAATGTTGAGAGGACAAAGTGCATGCAGGAGATAGTACTACGTGGATGCTTGGTGTGTGATCCTTTGTCCAAAAATTTGACTGACTATGCCAAGCTTGCACCTTCATGCATGCATAACTAGTTCTATTTTTATTTTATTTTTTTGCTAACTGCACATTTTTCAGGAGACAACCAGCTTTACAAAGAAGATGAACCTTGCTAGCGCTGCTTGATGAACCCAAGTTTCGCGGTACAACACATCATCCCCTTCTCCATGGTAGCACTACTGTGTACCAGAAAAGGATTGTCATTGTTTGAAATTTTGGGACAACACAAGATGAGTTTAAGCATGACAAGCAGAAACCAAACTGGAGCAGGATAATCTGGATGTGTAAACTCTCATATGACCTACATCAGTGCAAAAGGGCAAATACACATACCACTTTCTAGCAAGCATTCGACATTTTCTACCTGCTGTCTGCAACCCAGTATGTGCGCAACTTGCACTGATCCGCATGTTTTACGTCCGCTGATCGTGGGAGAAGGTTGGTGCCTGTACGAGATCAACATCAGTGCGAAAACAGATGTCATGGACCCAATGGAGGCATGCAATGAATAAAAGCATGAAAAGATCAGCAGGGTTATTCTGCACAGCCTAGTGCAGTGTCGCAGTGAATTCTTCCCCGACTGGCATTTCACTCCATACCCATGCTCTTTCGATACAACTCCAGGATGGCTACAAAACTGCAGCAGGTATGTTAATGTGCAAGCTGTTGCAAGTCAAGTACCATTACACTTTACACAAGGATCCTGATTTGAGTGTAGGGCCTCCAAAATCGTGTGTGACTTGTGTACTTTCTGCAGGATTTGATTTCTTACATCCGAAGGCAAATGGCATATGTAGTGCTTACCTTAAGGGCAACTGTTGTGTCTACCTGAACTACATGTATGCGGGAATTCTGGAGTACGTATCGCTTTATCTGAATAAATGATTGTGTACTCCCTGGTTTGGAAAGCGACTAGAAGTCGGTCAGGAAAGAAGATGGGGTCATTTTGGATTCGCAAAAAGCCCGAGATGACAAAACCACCCTGATTCCTATGTACGTATGCGTTTGTGCCGCTCATGTAACGGAAAAGACTCTTAGGCTGGTGTGTAATGATCTAAGTGTATCTTCCTGGCGTCTGACTTTGGTCCGATCTGGTCTACATGGCCTCGAATCGAACAAACTGGGATGTAAATGAACAACTGAGTGTGTGGATGCTACTTTTGAAGTGCTATCTTTCTGGTATTCAGCATTGGTATTGAACCAATACTGCAGTTATCTACTTGAATAGATGTGGAGCATCATTCCATGTGTCATGGGCCAATGGGTAGAGCAACCGGATCTTGGTCATGATTTGCCACCGCCATGTCGTCAGAGTGTGAGACTATGGTTCTTCCTTTGAGTGGGGATTTTTTCTTCTCAGGCCGAGATTGCTCTGTAGTACTGTATGAAATAGCAACGAGCCTGTCCGCTGTGCCCCACCTCACCCCAGTTAGGGCCCGTTCGGTATGGAGGATTTTTGCATGAAAATCACAGGAACTGAAAACAGAGGAAAGTTTACCAGAACTAGCGTTCGGTACAAGGGAATGCAGCGCTGAGATTCCGGTGGAAAGCCTTGGCAAGGATTGCATCTGCTGGTGGACGACGAGGCCAGACAAGTGTTTGATAGTCTTGTAAAGATTGCAGTCGGGAAAGGTGACAGAGTATTGTTCTGGAGAGATAGATGGATTCATGGCTTCTCGGTCGGAGACATCGCCCCTCTCGTCTTGGAGGGCGTGGATACGAGGACCAGGAACTCCAGGACAGTGGCTCAGGCGATGCTGGGGGAGAGATGGACCAGCGACTCCCATTCCCAATTCTCCTTCACGGGGCTGCTTCAGATGGTGCACCTGAGGCACGCGATTGCCACGGTTCAAAGAGACTTACAAAGCGAGGACGGATTCAGATGGCCACACGATCCTTCAGGAGCTTATACCGCGAGATCCACGTATGCGCAACTCTGCCAGGGAGGAATCCGCTTCCCCATGGCACCGGCCATTTGGCGAAGTTGGGCCCCGCTTAAGTGCAAGATTTTTACCTGGCTCGCGGTGCAACACAGATTGTGGACCTCTGATAGGAGAGCTCGTCATGGTCTGCAAGATGAGCCTTCGGCTTGCTACACTTGCTTGCAAGAGGAAGATAACGTCGAGCACATGTTGGTGCAATGCCCATATGCGAGAGAAGTCTGGCACACATGTTTCGACACTTTGCAGGTTCAAGTTGGTATTCCGGACGGTCAGGAGACACTAGAGGAGTGGTGGCTCAAGACTAGGAGAGGATTCCATGGAAAAGTGAAGCGAGGCTTCGACTCGCTGGTCATTGGAGCGTTGTGGGCCATTTGGAAGCAAAGAAACGCGCACGTCTTCAACCGGCCGGAGCAGGTGGTGGGCCCGAGAGAGCTCGCAATGGCGATTCTCGGCGACATTCGGGATTGGTCGAGCGCTAGGTTTGGTGTGGGTGGCCTAGATAGATTCGTGAGGAGTTAGCTTTTGGTTGTTTTTCGGTGTGGGTGTGCTGGCGACTAATGTTCGCATTGTTCGTCGGTCTCTTGTATATACTTTGCTTCCTTCTATATAAATATGGTACGCCATTGGCGTACTCTCGAAAAAAAAAGATTCTGATGGAAAGTTTTTGTTGGCTCTACTTTCACGGCAAAGAAAACATCCACGGCAAGCTCTTTTTTGAGGCGGAAGTCCAAGGCGAAACGTAGGAAACATGAGCTCAGACCATGGTCTTGCCTCTGTAGACTTTATCTCTGGACCCACATCTGCCGCATGCATGCATGGAATAAAGTCTCTAGTTTATTTGCACTGATGGGTCCCAATTTTGTAAGGCCAGCGATCTGCGCCGGCGCACCGGCCCAACAGTTGGGCCGGTCGAGCCTTAGCCGTCAGATCTGGTCCCCTGAGCCGTCAGATCTCTTTGTCCCTAACCATCAGATCTCTCCCCGTCCTCCCCGTCCTCCCTCTCCATCGTCAATCTCCCGCACGAGAGAGAAGGGAAAGGAAGGAGAGTGCCGCCCCCGCACGCATCGACTGCCTCGCCTGCTCGTCTTCCCTCACTGCCGGTCACCGCCCTTGCAGCCGGTCGCCGCCTATGTTTCTCGCTGGCTACAACTCCATTGGCGGCGGCGGCGAGCTCCATGGTTGTAACCCCCGATGCGCCCCTGCGCTTGCAACTCCAGTGGCGACCACGGCAACTCGCTGGCGAGTTCTATGATTGCAGCTCCCGATGCGCCGCCGCTGTCTTGGCCGTCGACGCTCGCTGCGCGGGATTGCAAAGAATGACGGGACCAGTGAATGCCTTTTTGAATTGATGTAGCAAAAAACTTCGCCAATCGTACCAAAAAGCAACAATGGTTGCAGCAAGAAATCATCGGTAATACCATTTTCAAAACAGAGTTGCAGCTCTGGCTAACACGGATGTAGCTTCATACATATACAGTTGTATCATTTTTTAGCGCAGGTTCCAGCAAAAACCAAATCCGATGGAAGCACTTTTGGGTGGTTCCTTCCAGCAACACAAAAGCCGATGGTAGCAATTTAATTTTGGGCCCTGGTTCCAGCAAAAAACGATGGTAGCATTACGGGTGTAGAAAAGAAAGGCATCGCCGCCGTCGACCAACACTACCCGCTCATGCATGTAGCAACAAAAATTCACTGGTGGTAGCAAAAACAGGCTACGATTGTAGCAAAAACATTGTTGTTCCAGCAGGATGAACACTGCCGTTCATGATTGTAGCAAAAGAAACACCCGGTTCCAGCAATAATTTACTCTGGTTCCAGCAAAAATTCCACGAACATTAAACTCCAACAAATTTGATTGTAGCAAAAGAAACACCCGGAATAATTTACTCTGGTTCCAGCAAAAATCCCACAAATCACAAACTCCATCAAATTTGATTGTAGCAAAAAGAACAGCCGGTTCCAGCAACAAATTACTCTGCGTCCAGCAAAAAATCCACAAACATCAAAATCTAACAAATTTGATTGTAGCAATAGAAACAGCCGGTTCCAGCAAAAATCCCACAAACATCAAATCCAACAAAAATTGATTGTAGCAAAAAGAACAGGAGGTTCCAGCAACAAAAAAGTCCCGTTCCAGCAAAAAAACACGTTGCCGGAGAGCTCGCTGCCCACGCTCGCAGCACCCCCCGCATCGCCTCTCATCGGCACCACGCGCACGCACAGCCGCCGTCGCCCGTCGCTCCATCACCACGGGCATCCAACCCCTCTACTGACACGCGAAATGGGAGAGTGGGTTGGGCACGGCTTGTAACGAGAGAAAAGGGATGAGTTCGCCGGAGAAAGCCGCTGGCGGGATTGGTTGGGAAGCGCCTAGAAGCTTCGTGTGGGCAGGGCGTGAAGGTGATGGTCATCGCTGGTGCTGCTAGTCGGAGGTGCGGTTTGAGCAGAAGAGAGATGCTCAGCTCACGAAGAAATGAATGATGGGGAAGCTTCGCGTGCGTACAGAGGATAGCGCTTCACGTCCAAAAGGATAAGGCAACGCGTGTCCAGCGGACGTGTCCATCGCGCATGTGAGTCGCACGATCGAGAACGATCATGCGGCGCGCGTCGGACCGGCCGAGTCGTTAGCCGGTCGACCGGCCGCAAACATTACCCATTTTGTAATCTATCACACGCCTCTATCTATTTCCTTTGCTTAGTTTTCCCACAGTCCGAACGTTTCATATCCCAAATCTTTCCCGTACTTTTCATTCCTCCGTTTTGACATCTCACTCATGTGCTATTCCTTAGCCTGGTTACATTCCACTGATTTCTTCACATCCAAACCGAACAGGCCCTTAAATGCTGACGTCCCGCAAACGATTACTTCCGCGGCCGTTTAGCCTGCCAAGCCGGTCCATCGCTACAAGCCTGTACAGGATTCCGTGGCCGTGGACTCCCAAACAGCCGTCTAGTTGAGATGTGGACCCGCATAGCTGTTCTGTAGGTCGGTCAGATACTTTACTATACTATCTATAATACCTAGCTCGACCAGGATCCCTATGCGAACTAGTGGACGATGATTCCGTGTGCACGCGAGCTCGTCCACTCCTACAAATTTTCGCATCCCCATCCAGCCCCTGCAAGTTTGTAGATAACAACTATGAAATTAGCATAGCACATATACGAGTGTAGCATTCAGCAATGTGATGCCTCTCTAAATTGAAAGAAGAAAACCTTAATAAGGAACTGACAATCAACACAAAATCAGACTCGAACAATTGAATAATCAAACAAGCATGATCAAAGTAAGAGGAAACTGTCTCCACAAACAAAGCAATACCTTGAACAAGAAAATATAGTATGTACAAGAACACAAGGCACATACGATACTGGATCTGGAATGGATCAAAGCTTCATCATTGATAAATTGTAGCAATCTGAAGAGCAAATTTTAGAAAAAGGACAGTGCAAATAATCACTGCACCCAGGTTATAATCTGAGTTGTAACCTAGGTCCATATGCACCCTTTTGCGTATACAGGTGCACCTCAAAAAATTCACAAAAAATATATATATACAGCCATTTCAGTTATTTATAGAGAAAATATTGCGCAAACAAATCTTTTGCTTCTATATACATTGTTCAATAGCCTTTTCTTATAGTCACCTAAGTGAACAGATATGCAGTGCGTATATGTTTCACTAAGCACCAAATGTGAATAAAAGAAAACAAAATGAAGTTCAGTCAAGCGAAAAAGAAAAAAAAATGAGATATACAACCTCTGTAACACTTAATATAAGACGTGTTTTCACACTGTCATGGACTCTAAAAACGTCTTATAAAAAGTTACAGAGGGAGTATTTCAGGGCTAAGGATGCAAGGGCATTGCCCAGTAGAATAACTGGCAGGAAAGCTAGGTTTTTACTTAGGTAGCTGCAAAAACAAACCATGCCTTGGCTAATCAGGTGTTCAAGTAGTAGCAGTGTCGAATAATAGTGGTAATAGAATCCTAATGGAGTTTGGGGTAGTCTGCTGGAGACCCATGGTTGAGAAAATATTTTATCTTGCCCCCATGGCAAGCTGTATCAAGACTACACATGCTTAATTTTGGATTCTATTACTCGTCACCATGCTAGGGATGTCTATCTTAGTATCTGCGACTCTACATGCTTATTTTGGATTCTGAATTTTCATTTGGTTCTTCAGTTCATGGCGAGGGTTTTTGTCTGTTCTTCATCACCAGTGTTCCCTTTGAGGGTGAGCCATACAATGAGCTGCCATGCAGGGTCATTTGGATTGACAATGTAGTGTGGTGCAATGATTTTGTGTGATAAGTACTGAGCAGGAGGGCCGGACTATGCTGATCCTACAACGCACCCGCATCGCCAATCTCAAAGACGGCGACGCCAACACCGCCTTTTCCACCGGCAATGCTCCTTCCTCCAGCAGAAAAAAACGTTTCTTCAGCCTGACCACGAACGGCATGTTGCTCACCGAGCACGACGAGATGGCGTAGGCGGCGTTCTTGCACTATGATGCACTGCTTGGCACTGCCGTGGAGCGCGACCACGCGATGGACTTGTCGCAGCTTATCAATGGGTGCGATCTTGCCGACCTTGACGCCCCCTTCAGCCCGGAGGAGATCTGGGATGCCATGAAGCGCATCCCTGTGCGCAATGCGCCGGGCTTACCGCAGAATTCCTGCAAGCATGCTGGTGCATCGTCAAGCAAGATTTCTTGGATGTGTTCCAGCAGCTGGCCGGGCTTTCACAAGCTGAACCAGGCCCTACTCACTCTGCTGCCGAAGCGCGCTGATGCCCAAGAACTGCGCAACTACCGCCCTATATGCCTCATTCATCTCGTGGCCAAGGTATTCGCCAAAGTCCTATCGCTTCGGCTAGCCCCAAAGCTTGATCGCCTCATCAACCGCAATCAAAACGCGTTCATCACCGGACGGAGTCCCCATGACAACTACGTCCTCGCCAGGCAATCACTCAAACTGCTGCACCAACTTGGGGCCCCCAGAGTTATTGATGCGGAGCATCCCTCGACCACCCACACGGACACTCCATCACCACCACAAGCACCGAGAGGACCAATGACAAGAGCACGTGCACGCGCTATCGAGAACGAGGTCAATTCTTTCCTCTTCGAGTTTCGTTCGGATTCACATGAGGATTGGGTTCTACCTCAAAGAGACACGTTATGCATTCTTAGGTACTTCGGAGATCATCACGAGGAAGCATGGAGGAATCACCAAGTCCACCCGGAGACCCAAGGAGAAGAAGAGGGAGAAGAACGCGAAGGACCGGAGACCCCCTGGACACCCCGGGTGCCCGGACGTGAGGACCCCGGGTGCCCGGGCCTGCAGCCGCGGGGTGGGCAAGGGCCCTGGACACCCCGGGTGCCCGGCCCCTCCCGCTGGGAGCTTCTGCTCCTCCCCGGGTGCCCCCCCCCCCTCCAGCGTGCATTTTGTGGTCTTTGACCCTTGTATCCCCCTCTCCCTCATAATTCGTCCCTAGACTATATAACCTCTTCCCCTAGCTCATTTGAGAGGATAGAAAAGCATTGGATAGGCAAAGAGAGAGCTTTGCTCATCTTCCTCCTCATGGAGATCATGACCTCCTAAGGGAGAAGATCCTCTTGTGGATATCAAGGCCTCCTCTTGGAGAAGGATCCCCATCATAGGATCATCAAGACCTCATCTCCTTCTTGGATTTGGGAAGAACTTTACCCTAGTGCTTGTTTCCTTTGATTGTTCATGTATTCTTGTGGATCTATGTGTTTGCTACTCTAGTGGATGTGTGATTGGGTTTGTTTGGAGTGATTTCCCTTGTGTGTTCTTGTGTTCTTGCTCCTTTTCCCCCTCCAAGTGTGAAAAGATCCCCTCTAGGGTTTCACCCTACAACACCTTGGTATCATGAGCAAGGTTGATTCACATCTTGGAGTCCCTACCCCTCCCCCCCCCCCCATTCGCTAGCTTGATTTTGTTGTTTTTCGTCCTAATTCGAAAATCCCCACAAAAATAGCCCCAAATTTTTTTCTTGCAATTTGTTGGTTCTTGTGAGATTTTGTTGTTTTGGTCCATGGATTTGTTGTTTGGCAAGTGGATCTAGCCTTCCCCCATCCATGATCCATCCCCACCTTTCCCACCACGAAATCCACCAATTTCATCCATTTTCCTCAATTTTCGCCCAATTTCGTCCACCACCGGGTGCCCGCACCCCCGCCCTGTTTGCCCCTGCCCACCCAAGGCACCTCCCCCCCCCCCCCAATCAGCCCACCAACAACACCATTTCGGCCATGACTTTCACTCCCGAAGTCCGATTTTGACGTTCTTTGCTTGTTGAGTAGCTATTGACATCCACCATCCATCTACATAGGTTCCAAAATCATTTGACTCCATCAAAATTTTGGCATTGTGGCATCTTTGCCTAGGCCATCCACCATATCTTCCGCAAAACCACCGTAGCTTTCCGCAACCTAACTCATTTTAATTCCATATAGCATTTGTGGTTGCTTGAGAGGTGACTTGAGTCTCCTAAGGTGTTTCGGCTACTTAGGGACAGTTGCTTCATCATCAACCACCACCACTTCCGCATTGCTAACTCCGGAACCACCAACGCATTCTGCTACCACCATTTGACATTTTCCTTTGAGATTTTGAGTTTGCGGTTTTTCCGTTTCCTAGGGTGTTTCGGCTAACTAGGAACGGTTCGACATCGACAACACCGCCGCTCAACTTCGACAAGGATTCGACATCGACCACCTCACCATTTTGACAACCTAACCATAAGCAAGAACGGTAACCTCTATATCATCTTGGTATCGTGGTATCCCTTTGTACATTCATTCTTGCCATTACATTGTTAACCCCTTAGCCCATTTTGCGTCCCTTGCCTATCGAGACTAGCCATTGAGTATTGCCAGCAACATTACTTGTGCACATTAGTGATCATCGATCTACACCTTCCATTACATACATACCATATCATATTGGTATCATCATATCATCTCGTGTGCCACAAGTTTGTTCCCGCATATATACAATTGCTATCTTGGTTTGTGCATTTGCGTTGCGGCCATATAAAAAAAAGCTTTTAAGCAAAAGAGAAAAACAAAGAGCTTGTAAGCAATAGCCATAGCATCGCCACATTGCATATCATACTACCATATTGATCATCTTCATCGTGTGCGAAACACCGGAACATCATACATCTATAGCATACTTGGGATAGAAAGTTGATACATTTTGCATCTTATAGGTTGTGCCTATCGAGCAATCGTGCTAGCGTCTCTCTAGAGTTGTGCGACACGAGCGTTTTCCGTGGATTCCACATTTTGTGCTCACTCCTTGGTTGCACGACCCCATTTATCAATCCGTGTTCCGTGTGCCATTCTTTGCTATTGGTCTACTTGCTTTACTTGCAATTTTGTGAACCTTCTCAACATTTTCGATATCTTGACTAACATTTGCTTGAAATTTTGTGCCACCTATCCTAACTAAGCTCCTCCATAAGCTTTACTTGTGTTGGTGTGAGAAACAAACCCGGTACCAATTCCACTACTGTAGCATCACATTGAGTGATACTCGATACATTTTCAATCTTCGGAAAAGGTAACTTTGGTATTGTCTTCTCATTTTCCTACTCACCCTCGCTCGAGCCTTGTGATGGATAGGCAAAGCACATCTACTTCGGTCTACAACAACAACGACGAGTTCGATGCCATGAAGAACAATTTGGACGCCAAGATGGATGCTCAAATGGCGGAGCTCAAGGTCTTCATCAACAACCGCAAGAGGTCTTCCTCATCTTCGAGAAGATGCTCAAGTGCACATCCTTCCGAGCTACCATCTCCGGCAAGATCACATCGGCATCGACACCATCAACGACATGAACATGAATGTCAAGAGCTCAACACCAACCACCGCTCTATGACTTCCATCTACCTTGGCACCTTCGCCAAGCGACTTCAAGGCATCTTCACCTACAAGCACCTCAAGACTACGCTCAAGAGAAGCTCCCCCAAGCTCAAGTCTGCGGCTTCCACGAGCTACTACGACCTCGACACTGACCACGAGCTTCCTTTCTATGGGACTCAAGACCCCGAGGAGTATTTCGAGTGGGAGCGCAAGATGGACGACTACCTCAAGCTACATCAAGTCCTTTCCGAAGACCAAGTGAAGCGCCACAAGTAACTTCCACGACTACGCGTCGACATGGTGGCTTCATACACCTTCGAAGACCTTCGACATGAGTTGGCCCAAGACGAAGAAAGCTATGCGGCGAGAGTTTTTGCCTTCCACCTACACGGAACATCTTCAACGCCAATTGGAGAACACCATCCAAGGATCCAAGTCCCTAGACAAGTACTTCCTCGAGATGAAGAAAGCCTTGCGACGAGCCGGTGTGGACGACCCCATTTGGATGAAGTTCTACTTCATGATGGGATTGAACAACGACATCTCCAAGATTATCTTCCACGAGAACTACAAGTCCCTCGACGACAACTACATTGGTGCTCTCGCGGCAGAACAAGAACTCATGAAGGACAAGGCTTCTCCACCCCAAGCACACTTCTCAAAGACCAACCTCCAAGACGGCGAGCATGAGGCTAGTACCACCACGATGTCCAAGCCCGACGAGCTCCAAGATGACGCTCCCAAGTTCGACTCCACCGCCATCCCTCTTTGTGGCATTGATGATGCCGAGTCTACTTCGACTCTTTTTCAAGACGGTGCGGCGGCGACTACGACTATGGAGCCATTCGAGGACCAAGCTTTGGAGGCGAACGACATGGTGTCGAGCAAGGATGATGCTTCCATCTTTGGAGGCAAGAGTGATGATGTGCCATCTTCGGCCTTCATCCATGACAACGGCGACGAGATGGTCGAGCATGGGTTTTCCCTTCGACCACGACGACGTATGATGACTTGAGTGACTTGTGCCACCATATTGAGAGTGAGAGAGAGTTCACCACTAGCCCCACATATGATGAGCTGCCCGAATTCCCATGTGCGGAGAGCCACAAAGCCCACCACTTGAGTGAGATGAGTGACTCCACCATATGTGACATTGAGTGCACCTACTTCGAGGGAGTGAGTGAGCCACCACCACATAGAGAGAGTGAGGTAGTTGATAGGGCATGTGAGGCCATTTTGATTTCTAACAGCTTAACCTCTACCTCTATTGTGTCTTCTCATTTGGTGCTAGGTCCCATATACGATGACGCGCCGATTTGCGACGACTTCATCCTTCCTATGGACAAGACGATGGCCATGGTGGAATATGATGCACCCCCCCCCCCCACATGGTTCCATCAAGATGAATATGATGACCACCATTTGGTCTTTGCCACCTCACCTACACCACTTGAGTGGAATGAACAAGGTAACATAGGTGAAGGTGATGCTCTAGTCCCACTAGAAGACATTCTTAACATTGATTGCTTGCATGATGTTGATCCACCTATTGTCATGCTTCATGCTAGTTCGACTTCCCCATGCGATGATTTACCCATTTATGATGAGTTTGATGATTGCCATGTGGAGTCTATTACTTGTGATGCCATGTTACATAGGATTTCTTGTGATAATTCTCTCGGTCACACCATGTTTGACAATCCGCTTGACTTGTCATATGCTATGCATGAGATCAACAATGTCATATTTGCATTCTCTTCGTAGTAACTATGCATATGCCATTAAAATAAACTCAATTTGCACATATGGCATAGATGACAAGCCCATGGTTATTGGCATTTGTTTTTCTTATGAGGGTATTGATATGCTCCCTTGGCATCATTTATCTCATATGCCATGCCATGACCACCTAGCTTTGAATATGCATTGTTTTGGATGTTGTCCATTTTCTCCATATGATGTTTCCGCTATTGCTAATGAGGAGACCCCCATAGTTTCCTCATCCATATTAGGAGATTTTGATCCATCCCAATCCATTGCATGATCCAATTGATTGTGTGCACCATATGCATCCCATGAATAAAAATGCTCTTGTTGTGCCACACACTTGCTATAATTGTATGGTCAATTTGCATCCCCATCGTGTTATACATAGCAACTATTCATTCATGATGGATGACATGTTCTTATACCAAGCAACAAATTTCTTTGAGCATTGCTTATTTTGTGTTACCTCACATGTGCACATACACATCATGATGGATGATGTGTACATTTACCACGCACACACTTTCTTTGGCTTGTTTCTATTTTGTGTAGGTACCCATACTCGTCAACCTCGCAAGACCATGAGTAGACGAAACGAGCTCTAGAGAGCAACGATGCCTTGGGAACCCGTGAGATGTGTCACCAACCGTTTCCTCCGCGCAACGACTCCGCGCATTCCTTCTACATGGCCCTCACATGGTTATGGGTATATACCACTTCTCACTTTATGTCCATATTGCCATGTTCATGTTGCATGATATGCTCATTTCTTTACATTTGCCATGCATTTGTGACCCATGCTTTGCATTACACATGATGATCGATTCTAGTACTTGTATGTGTATTTGCAAGCTTGGTGGAGATGTTGCTTGTTATTGCCATGTTCCATTTATGCCACATTCCTATGATGATACTATGATCTTGCTTTGTGCTCGTGCTCGCGATATGTCATGTGCATTGCCTATATCTATTATTTGCTTACATGACATGATTGCCATGATTTCCTCTAGTGTGTTGCATCTTCGCTCCACTAGTTTGCACGACTTGATTTCTATGCTTTCTCATGTTGCATCTAATTCTTGGATTACTTGCTCCTATCATATGTTTGGTCGCAACAATGTCATTACTTCACATATGCCATGTCCCATTGCTTGTCACATGATTGATTTGATTGCCTCACACATGATGAACAATTGCTCTTTCTATTGTGTTGAGTGCCACTCGATTTTCACTACACCCTATGCACATTATGCTTGGATTGTCTTGCACTTGACGCATGTGTTTAGACATATCATCTTCTTTGGTGTTGTGAATAATTCTTATGCCTACCATCGACCAGTTGTCGAGCGCTTTATGCATGTTTGCTATGATCTTGAGGTAGATGCTTGTTCTCTTGTCAAACATATTAGCATATCTACCTCCCATTTGCATGATTATTTATATGATGTCCTTGATTTGGCTCAATTTATGTGCTTACATGACATGTCACAATCCCTTGTCACACCTTATGCTATGCTTGATGACGACACTCGTTTGGTGAATCACCTCTTGAATGCTTGGTGTTGCACTAATGCTAACCACATTTGTTTTTCCAAGTGTTTGTTGTACTTGCTCCTTTTGAAGGAATCACTAGACGGTGCGACATTGGAGAGTGCCCATTTCGAGCTTCAAGATGATGAGTACTTGGGGGTTGTCCACTTCTACACGGCGATGCTCTCTCTTTCCCATGGTGATGAAGATCACGATCCGTGGACGGATCTCTCCCCCGGGGGGGGGGGGGGGGGGGATGATGCGGAGCATCCCTCGACCACCCACACGGACACTTCATCACCACCACAAGCACCGAGAGGACCAATGACAAGAGCACGTGCACGCGCCATCGAGAACGAGGTCAATTCTTTCCTCTTCGAGTTTCGTTCGGATTCACATGAGGATTGGGTTCTACCTCAAAGAGACACGTTATGCATTCTTAGGTACTTCGGAGATCATCACGAGGAAGCATGGAGGAATCACCAAGTCCACCCGCGGACCCAAGGAGAAGAAGAGGGAGAAGAACGCGAAGGACCGGAGACCCCCTGGACACCCCGGGTGCCCTGACGTGAGGACCCCGGGTGCCCGGGTCTGCAGCCGCGGGGTGGGCAAGGCCCCTGGACACCCCGAGTGCCCGGCCCTTCTCCTCCCAGGCGACTGACCCCGGGTGCCCGACCCCTCCCGCTAGGAGCTGCTGCTCCTCCCCGGGTGCCCGGCCCCCTCCAGCCGCCTCCTGCCTGGTCCGGGTGCCCGGCCTCCCGCCTCCTGGCGCCGCCCTCCCCCCCCCCCCCCCCCCCCCCCCCCGTGCCCAGCCCACCTACAGCCGGCCCCTGACCGGTGCGGGTGCCCGGGCCACTTTACCCCGGATGCCCGGACTGCTCCGTATGCCTGCGTGCATTTTGTGATCTTTGACCCTTGTATCCCCCTTTCCCTCATAATTCGTCCCTAGACTATATAACCTCTTCCCCTAGCTCATTTGAGAGGCTAGAAAAGCATTGGATAGGCAAAGAGAGAGCTTTGCTCATCTTCCTCCTCATGGAGATCATGCCCTCCTAAGGGAGAAGATCCTCTTGTGGATATCAAGGCCTCCTCTTGGAGAAGGATCCCCATCATAGGATCATCAAGACCTCATCTCCTTCTTGGATTTGGGAAGAACTTTACCTTAGTGCTTGTTTCCTTTGATTGTTCATGTATTCTTGTGGATCTATGTGTTTGCTACTCTAGTGGATGTGTGATTGGGTTTGTTTGGAGTGATTTCCCTTGTGTGTTCTTGTGTTCTTGCTCCTTTTCCCCCTCCAAGTATGAAAAGATCCCCTCCAGGGTTTCACCCTACAACAGTTATGCTCTAGCTTGATCTCACGCACACTTTCGATTCCATATCTTGGCCATTCCTCTTTAAGGTCCTGCGCCAATATGGCTTCGGGAATCGCTTCTTGGAGTGGATCGCCATTCTCCTGTGGTCTGCCAGCACCCGCGTCCTGTTGAATACCAGGCCCACCTATTTGGCACCAGGGAGGACTTCGCCAGGGCAACCCATTGTCCCCGCAGCTGTTCGTGCTCGCGGCCAACACTCTCAGCCGGCTGATGAGGCGTGCCCACGACAATGGCATCCTGCAAAAACTCCATCCCCCGAGGCCGATCCCGGCGATATCGCTTTACGCCGACAACGTCATGCTCTTCTGTCATGCCACGGAGAGCGATGTGACCGCAGTCAGAGAAATTCTGGCCTTGTTTGGCAGGGCGTCTGGCCTCCAGGTGAACTATGCCAAGAGCTCAGCCACGGTTCTGCATGGGAGGTGAACTACTGGTGATTACCAGTTTGAGATGCCCGGTTGTGGAGCTCCTGATCACCTACCTCGGCATCCCCTGGACGACAAGTCGCCCCTCCTCTGCACAGCTGCAGCCCCTCGCCGACACGGTCGTCGGCCGCTTACCCATCCGAAAAGCATGGCTGATGAACAAAACTGGGCGGCTTGCCCTTGTCAAGTCCGTCTTCTGCGCCATCCCTAGCAGTCCCCCCCCCCCCCGAAAAGAAAACCCTGAAGCAACCTGAGAAAATTCAGCGAGGTTTCCTCTGGCCATTGTCATGTCAAACTGGCACCATGTCTGCCGCCCTCTCAAGCTCGGCGGCCTGGGTGTCCGTGACCTGGTGCGCACCGGGCTTGTGCTTCGGCTGCGTTGGCTCTGGTTCTCTCGCACGGACCCAGAGCGCGCATGGCAGGGGCTGGACCTCCAGTTCTCCAACAATGAGCGTGCGCTATTCTCCGCATCTACATACATGACCATCGAGAATGGATTGAACGCCCTATTTTGGGAGGACCGCTGGCTTAATGGGAAGTCAGTCGGCGAGCTCATGCCCATGCTCTACAGCTGCATCCCTAAGCACCGGCGCAAGGTCAGAACGGTGGCGGATGGGCTCAATGGCAACACCTGGGCACGTGACATACATGGCGTCCTTGGCATCCACGAGATAGGACAGTACCTGCAGCTATGGCAAAACGTGCAGCACACCACGCTTACTGATGCCCCCGACCAGCTGGAATTGGTGTGCGAGTGGCACTTACTCTGCGCAATACTGCTATGCGGCCACCTTCCATGGATCTACGCACTCCTACTCCTGGAAGCTGATCTGGAGGAGTTGGGCGCCACCTCGGGTCAAAACTTTCCATTGGCTGACCAACCAGGACTGCTGCTGGACTGCTGATCGACTGACTTGACACGGACTGCAACATCATCCGCGATGCCTCCTTTGTGATCAAGCACCGGAAACGATCTGGCACCTATTGCTAGACTACCCCTTTACACAGCAGGCCTGTCATGAGGCCCTGGCTTGGCTTCGCATCCCGGTGCCGTTACCCAATCAGGAGCCCACCCTCAAGGACTTGTGGTTGCACGCCAAGGGAAATACGCCGCCGATGCAACGCAAGGCCCTGCAATCTGTCGCACTCCTTGTGCCTTGGATGGTCTGGAAGCATAGGAACAGCTGCGTCTTCGACAACGCGAGGCCATCCATTGATACGCTAGTTGATCGGATCAAGGAGGAAGCCTTGATCGCACTCCTTCTGGGCAAAGGCCGAAGCTGCTGGGCGCAGAGTGGTGCTGCCACCTTCATGATGTGCACTGATACTGTAACTCGATCATTTGACCTTTCGTCATAGGACGTTTGTAACTGACTTCTTACCTTTTCAATGAAAAGAAATGCAAAGGGCCTTTGCGTTTTCCTGAAAAAAAGTGGAAACTGGGTTAAAGCTGGACAACGTAGCCAATCCACACGACACATTGTATTGTTGTGGCCGGAGGAATGCGGTGAACAAGATGCGCAAACAGGAGAAAGAAAGCTTGTCGTATGCGAGTGGTAGCTAGAGGCTAATTTTTTTAAAATAATACATTTTTCTAATTAATTTGCATAAATATTACGCCGATATTTTTATTTTTAAAAATAATACACCATCGGCCCGCTGCAGGCCGACTGAGCCTAGTCGGCCCACCGCAGGCCGATTGGCTTCCAGTCGGCCCGCAGCAAGCCGACTGGGACTAATTGGCTTGCTGCGAACCAATTAGTCTAGTCGGCTTGCTACGGGCCAACTGGAAGCCAATCGGCCTGCGGTGGGCCAACTAGGTGCATGTGGCCATTTTTCTTTTCTGTTTTTGGTTTTAGTTGTTGTTTTATATTTATTCTAGCTATCAAATAATCTAGTTTGTGTTGAAACTTTTTGCATAAATTACTAGCAATATTAACAAGCCACATATAAATTTTCATAATTTTTGGAAAACCACATTTTTACAATTGTATTTGATAGCTCCTGCTGGATATAGATAAGGTTTAAATTTATCTATCCTAATTGATTTTTTTTATAGATGTTAAAATATCGAGGAGAATAATTTAAATTTTTTTGTGAAACAATTTGAGAATACTTTTTTGGCTTATGAAACATTTTTTGTGAAACAATTTGAGGAAAATTCTTTTTTGGCTTATGAAACAATTTGAGAATACTTTTTTGGCTTATGAAACAATTTGATAATTTTCCTCAAATTGTTTTACAAAAATTGTTTCATATTGTTTCATAAGCCAAAAACAATTCCTCAAATTGTTTCACAAAAATGTTTAAACCATTCTTCTCAATATTTTAACATTTATGAAAAAAATCAATTTGGATAAATAAATTTAAACCCTATCTATATTCACCAGGAGCTATCAAATGTAAAAATGTGGTTTTCCAAAAAATAACTGGGCAATTCTCTTCTGCTTAATTAATAGATGAGGCAATCTTTGCCTCCGTTTCGAAAAAAAAATGTGGTTTTCCAAAAATTATGAAAATTTATATGTGGCTTGAATATTGCTAGTAATCTCTGCAAAAAGTTTCAACACAAACCAGGTTCATTTGATAGCTAGAATAAATAGAAAACAATCATAGTAAAAAAATAACAGAAAAGAACAACTGAAACCAAAAACAGAAAAAGAAAAATGGCCACATGCACCTAGTCGGCCCACCGCAGGCCGATTGGCCTCCAGTCGGCCCGCAGCAAGCCGACTGGGACTAATTGGCTTGCTACGAACCAATTAGTCCCAGTCGGCTTGCTGCGGGCCGACTGGAGGCCCAATTAGTCCCAGTCGGCTTGCTGCGGGCCGACTGGAGGCCAATCGGCCTGCGGTGGGCCAACTAGGCTCAGTCGGCCTGCAGCGGGCCGATGGTGTATTATTTTTGAAAATAAAAATATCGGCGTAATATTTATGCAAATTAATTAAAGAAATGTATTATTTAAAAAAATTAGCTAGCTAGAGAGGGGTAGCAGGACAAAGACCCTGGTGATTGTGCCGACACGGTCTAAAACCAAGTCCGCGGAAATTAAACAATTGTATAATCAGTGTCTCTACATATGTTTATTGTTCAGCAGCAACACACAGGTACTTAGCTAGTAGCTTTATTCAGATGGCCATGGTTGCTAACTGATATCCATCTTGAGGAGTGCTGGATTAGTATCGGTGTCTAGCAATAGTGGTAGTGCAGTCCTAATGGAATTTACAGTAATGGGTTGGAGGCCAATGCATAGGTACAAATGCAAGTCCAGTTTGAGCTTTACATATAGTATAAGGGTGTGGGGCTCCCAAGGGATCAGTCCATCCAGAAACCCCAAAATCTAAATCAGGAAACCATGTTGAGTAAACAAGAAGCCTCTTTCTACAGGAAAATATAGGAAACTATACAGAAATGATTAGTTCACTCCATGGATATAAAGTTGTAGTAAGAAAAGCACAATACCTTGTCCTGGCATCCACAGCTATACATTTTACCTTCTCACTGCTGCTGGGGTGTCTCTTGAATAAGCCTCGTAAAGTGCCTGTCTATATGCCTTAGCATATGCGTCCTACACCATTAAACAGAAGATGAACTACTGGTGAATCAATACTATATGGTTCTTACAATATCCAATGTTGAAATTGCAATATTTTCTCAACCGACCTGGGTACTTTCGTTGAGCGCTGAGTCATCACCAGTATGAGTATTCTTTTGTAACATACCCTCTCTTATCATCCAGTCAGGCAAGATCTTTGACTCGGTAAGATTAATATGTTTTTCAGGATCTGGCATTCTATTCAAAGCTGGTGATGCTTCAACCTAAACATATGTAGTTGACTTAGTCAAAAAATTAGTTAAAACAAGGTAAAAAAAAAAGAACAGTGTATGCATATGATATACAAGTTATATGGGGCTGAGTGTTCATGTGTATGTGTGTGTGCGTTTGTCGTGTATACTGCTAAACTACTGATAGTCAATGAAAGATAATACAAAATAGATAAACTCAATCAGGCTTGGCTCTGCAGATTAACATGAAAAGTCAAAAGACAGGCATCTATTATCCATTTTACGTTCCTGCTATATTGATTATGGATCATAGTTCAAGAGAAAAGCAGAACAGACGCGAATTTAAATAATGTGGTGGGTTCTTAACTTTGTGTCGACATCATTATTATTTTCTCAAAGTGTATATGCACGTAACTGTCTCTACTTAGTATAGATTAATAATTTTATTATTATCAACTCAGTATTCTTAGATTTCTATTAAAAATAAGCACATACAAACCAATTAGACACACTCACTTAAGCTGGTCTTAAGAAGACATCAAATATTAGACAGTAAGTAAATCATAAGGAATTAATGATCGATGCCATGCATCATATATGTTGCACTCTGTTGGAAAAAGCAGCGCCTAGAAGGCGCTTAGGCAATAGCCAAAGGCCTCGCCTAGGTCATAAGTGGAAGTCTAGACAGGGCAGGCAAGAAATTGTCTACCTGAACGATAAATCATGTCATATTGCACTGACATGTCAATATGGGCGATATTCGAATGGCAGTAACCGGTAGTTTACTTATTTATATGCTCTAAATTAATATCTGCACATATATAATACACAAATACACCCCTGATAGTCAAAACCATATGACCGCATTAAGATTTGGGATAAGATAGAAGAGGATATAATACACCTAAACCACGTGAACTCTGGGGGTCACGTAGCAGACTATCCAACTAAAGATTTAGAAGTGAAAGCATGAAACTTGTCTTTAAAAGAAAACCACAGCAAATGAATCAAAGACCAAAGCACCACAAATTTACCATCTTCTCCCCAAGGACCCTGACTGCATCATGTCCACTGCTCCTTGGCAAATCATCATCATAAAGATACAAAAATTCCAACGCAGGCAACTTCTCGATCATATCAAGTAGAGATGCCAAGGGTTCCAGCTGCTCCTGCATTTTTAGATGTTCAAATGCATCATTTTGCTTTGAAAGTAGCGCACATGTGTAATAATACATAAAATATACAAAAAATATCACTTGAAGTAAATCCAAACAGATATAATGAAAACCTGAATTCTTTGGAGTTTGTTTGACAAATTAGTTTTCCTTCTCTTTCTTCCATCGCGTGATGCATCATTTGATTCCTCGTCACCTTCCCTCACTAACTCTCTGGAACAGCTCTCACACTCAAAAGACCCCAGCTGCATTGCATCAAATACTGAATATCTGCAAATCAATAGGTGTTGGCGGTTAAATATCTTAATCATTACCTAGCGAGAATCTGAGTAACATTATACCTTCTTTTACAGCCACAGCATGTGTAGCTTTCCACAACTTTGTTAGCCAATTGATTCTTCAAATTTGCTTTCATCATGCTTATCTTATAGCGTGTGATATCACAAATCTGTGTTCCAGAAAGACATATTATTATGGTCTTGAACACGCAGCAGAGCTGCACGCCATTATATTAAGAAGAAAAAGGAGTCTAGAAGACTCATGCAACCCCTAGTTAGGGGAAGGGGGTGGATAATGCAAGATGACTCTGCCAAAGAAAACAAAATACATGGTCTGCAACAAAACAAAAACATCATGGACCTAAAGAGCCCTTTGGCTCCCTCTGTAGACCACAGCATAGGCTCATCTCCAATATCCTGCCTGATGGTACAAAGGCAAAGTGAAGCACAGCCAACTAATTTCTCATTCAATTAAGTATATTTCAAATCAGATGTATAATAGTCACCTGGGGGTAATCCAAACAGCAGTGGCGTAGCTAGGGGGTGGCCAGGGTGGTCCATGGACCACCCTGGAATTTCCCCATAGCTTGTATATAGTGTAGTAAAAAAATATTTTTTAAAAAATAAATAAACTTATGAAAATATTTCTATTAATGGACCACCCTGGCTTATTGGGCTGGCTACGCTACTGCCAAACAGCAATAGGATTTAATAACATGTCCAGTTGACGATGCGCCAGATGGTGTACCAGGATCACCTATGGATGTCTGCACAGAAAAACATAAGGTCAAAGCAACCACAAGGGAAAGCAGTGTTGCTGCTGCTGCATCAGAGACGGCTAGATTTCCGTACATATCTGTAACATCAACTTAGACAATCGGATTTCCTCAACTCTACTCCATGGTAGCACAGCAGGGGAGTCAAAACTCAAAAGTTCAGCACATATGACAACATTAAACTAAGTAATTACTCAAAAAACGAAACCACAACCTTTGGTATCTTTCTTTTCAGGAATCTCTCAGCTTCAAAATAATGCAGGATCTGCAAGCATTTCCTCTTGTTAAGCTTAAGCACCTTTGCCAACTCCTCTTCCTCAACCCACTGGCATCTGAGATGAATTAAAACAAAAATTGCACATCAGACATAAAGTACAGCATTATCCATTCAAATTAGATATGGCAAAACAAATAGCTTCGTCCCCTTTCTGTGGCCTTCTCCAGTTCACCCCCACACCATCTCCCAACCCACCTCGTTCTTCGCTCCTCCTCACCACATTAATTGGATAAGGATGGAGATGTTGTTATGAGTAAAAAGCCATCGAAGACTCACCGACACCGAGTGAGGGCGTCGAGAAGGACAACGGCTAGGCCGGCCTCCCCTGCGCAACCAGTGATCAGTTCCTCGCCCTGGAATCCTAAGTCGTCGTAAAACGCTCGTACCACCAATCTCACGAGCCTGCATAGCTAAAATTTCAGTCGAATGGGGAACCAGGTTTTTAAGCAGAGCGGGGAGGACGAGGAGGACCCGGGGGGGGGGGGGGGGGGGGGGGGGGGGGGGGGGGCACCGCGCGTAGGGTTCGAGGAGGGCGGGCTGGGCTTCACCTCCGGCGAGGACCGACTCGGCTTCCAACCTTTGGTCCGACATTCTGGTCGCCGATGATCAATCGCCGAAGAGAGGGACGAAGGAAGGAGGACGAGGGCTTTGGGGTTCCGTGTGATACCAACAGGAAGACCAACTGAAGAGAGGTGAAGACGCAATCACCAAAAGCGCCACCGAGCAAGGGGCAATGGAAATTGGCCACCGAGATGTCATGGGCAGAAGAAATTGGCCTGAAAATCCAAAGCGTTCATTTTGTAATTAACGGAAACGTCTAAACACTTAGACCATGTCGTCCGTCGTCATCTGTTTGGGTCAGCACGGACACAAAAGACGGCCCAACACACAGACCCAAACGAACGCGCGTCCACGAGCGACCCATTCCCGGTCATTTTTTAGCCGGATTTGCGTCGGCGCGGACACGTGACGGACGCGCGCATGCTCGCCCTCTCCTCTTTCGGGCCCGCTGGTCGGTGGCACATTGGCCTCCCCCATTCAGTAGCAACCCTTGCCCTCCTCCTTCGTCGCTGACGCCATCGCCCATTTTTGCCGGCGACTCTGCCAGCTGCCGGCGCCTCCACATCCGCCCAGCTACGCCGCCTACTACCACGTTGCCCGCCACCGCCGTCTTACCGTCAGGGAGCCGACTGCTTCCCACCCCCGCGCCCCCACCATACAGCCACCCCCGACAAAGAAGTCGCCTCGCCGCCCGGCCAGATCCTCATCGGCACGCTCGTCGAACGCCGGCAGGGCAGCTAACTGGTCCGTGCGCGCCGCGACTCCCTTCGTCGGCCGTCTCCTTCGCCGACGCCCGCAAGTTGTTCGACAGTTTGACAAGGTACAAAATGAACTCCGCCGACGAGTTCTTTTTTCACAATTTCCTTTGCGACTCTGACGATTCGTCCTTCGGTGACGAGGAGGAGATATTGGCTGCCGTGTTGGTCCATCACCACCTCAACAGCTAGCGGCCGTTGTTCCGTGGCTCCATTCCGGGCCACCTTTCGATGTTGAATCGCAACCGAGAGAGCGGACATTTCCTTCTTTAGAAGGACTACTTTGATACAACAAACCCGTTGTTCAAACATCAAAAATTCCGCCGGCGTTTCCGTATGAGTAGGCATCTTTTCAACCGTATTAGAGAGGGGGTGGTCGCCTATGATGACTAATTCGAGTGCAAAGAGGATGCCGTTGGCAAGATTGGTTTTCCTCTTATCAGAAATGCACTGCCGCCATCCGAATTCTTGCATAAGGAGTGTCAGGTGATCTCATTAACGAGTACGTCCGTATGAGCGAGTCTACTTGTCTAGAGTCCCTGTATAAGTTCTGCAAGGCTGTTATTGCTGTGTTTGGCCCTGAGTACTTGAGAGAGCCGACTTCTGAAGATACAGCCCGTTTGTTGGCGATGAATGCCAGCAGGGGCTTCCCAGGGATGCTTGATAGCATAGACTGCATGCAGGAGTGGAAGAACTGCCCTTCTACCTGGCAAGGGCAGTATAAGGGCCATGTCAGGGCTTGCACTGTCATACTAGAGGTCGTGGCGTCTCAAGATCTCTAGATCTGGCACTCTTTCTTTGGCATGGCCGGATCACACAATGATATCAACATGCTTCAACGCTCATCGGTGTTTGCTAGGCTTGCCGAAGGCAACAACCCATCGGTGAACTTTACTGTTAAAGGCCACAACTACGACAAAGGATACTATCTGGGTGACGGTATCTATCCTCAGTGAACCACTATTGTCAAGACAATACCCAATCCTGTCGGAGAGAAGAGGAAAAGATTTTCCCAAAAGCAAGAGAGTGCTAGGAAGAATGTCGAGCGTGCCGTTTTGCAATCTCGGTGGGGCATCGTTCGGTATCCTGCTAATACCTGGAGCACGCAGAAACTGTGGAAGGTGATGACTGCTTGTGTGATCATGCATAATATGATCGTAGAAGACGAGCGCCCGGAACGTTTGTATGATCAAGGGTTTTAGTTTCAGGGTGAGGATGTTGTGCTTGAGCATGGAGTAGCGGCAACGTTTGAACAGTTCACCCAATTTCATCAAGACATGCGTGATTGGGAAACTCACATGCAACTGCAAAATGATTTGGTTGAGTATATGTGGGCTCATGTTGGCAACCAATAGATGTATCTTCTTTTATTCGTTTGCAAAACTATGTGAGGACTATGTGAGACATTTTTTTCATTCGGCTTGTAATAACTATGCTATTTTATTCGGTCCAAAACTATGTTATTTGATTCAAACTATGCAAATTCATGCAAAAAATAGGGGGGCCAGGCGGCCACGCCGGCACATATGAGTTGGCACGTTGGGCACCCTGCCGACCCATATCTAAAACAGGGCGGACGCTAGGCGGGCGGCCGACCCAAACGGACAAAAAATGGACAAAATCGCCGTTCATTTGGGTCGCCCCATTGGAGTTGCTCTTATATTCTCCGGTGGCTAGAGTTGTGTGGCGCACTGTAGGATCAATCCTGGGACTGATTTCTTTATCTTTACTAGTAGAACGCATGTGCGTTGCTATGGGCTATAATTCGTATATAAATGAATCAAACAAATAGTTAAGGTGTCTTCAAGGCCGAAGCTTATTTCTCCGGCGTACGTCCGTGCGTGTTTGGACATCAAACGGGCATCCGGTAGGATCCCTAAAATTCATCCGTCTAGACAATCCGAGCTCTCCTAAATCTAGACCATATATGGGGAGAAAATTGGTTGTCCAGACTATCTGTCATGTTATCTCTAACATGCGGGCCCAACACACAAAAAAACCATCCCACCACGCACCCTTCCCTTTTCTCATCGAACCCGCTCGGTTTCCCGCCATAACAGGATATTTCTCGCTGGAGCCCTCTCCTTTAAAACCAGATGACGCCCACCTCATCTACGTCGTGCATTGCAAATGGGATGAAATGTTTCGTATTTATAATATAATAGAGCGGATTAAACTAAGTCATATTATTGACACAAAACAACAAATAACTACATAGACCATTCTCAAAGATCCATTCAACTTTGCAAATGCACATGGACATGGAAGGCTAGTGGCAACCTAAACATGTCCCTAGTTTTCAATAAGCTCCACCTCCAGCCCACACAACATTCATTGCCAGAAAGGATACTTTTGTTCTTCTCTTCCTCCTCCTTCCCTATATCTTCTACTCTTAGCCTATTCGTCAACCAACATCATGTCAACAGTGCATTTGCTAGTGACGCATCATCTTCTTCCTCCTTCCTCGTCAGCTTATTTCTTGTTCCTACTTATTTCCTAAAATACTCTTTCTTTATTTATTTTTTACTTTATTTTTGGAACACTCTCTTTTCTTCTCCAACACCATGGACCATTTGTCCGCTTTAGTTCTTCTTCCTGGAAAACTCTTCATTTCTACTCTAGCATGAACCACCTGCCCAATGTAGTGTCGTGTTGTCATCATCCGTGAACGTTTCGGCAACCGTCAGCGTGTCGACATCCGCAGAGCATGTTTGTCATGCATCTTGATGAACGCTTGGTCGCCCATGTCGCGAGTGCATGGTGGTCGTTGTCCATGTTGGCACGCGGTGCTCGGCCATGTTGCTGAGAGCATGTTGACCGTCATTGCCCAGGAGCGCTTTTAAAAAAAATCGACGCAATTAACTATTTTCTTAATTAATTAATTACAAAAAAAATTAGCGGCCGACTTAATTCACTGCATGCCTAATTAACTACCAACCGAATCAATTATTTATCTATCTAATTAGAAAAAATCCCTACTTCTAATTATATGCAGGCATAATTAACTGTCTACTAATTAATTACATTACATTAATGACTTGGTTTTCAAATTGATTCAGTGCAAAAACAATTCCTATTTAAATGGACCTAATTATTTGCATTAATTGTTTGATTTCTAAATTGATTCAACGCTCGATTTCTAAAATATTTTTCGCAAGAATGGCTGCTAGAAGTGACGACTACGATAACTATTTCCTTTACTAATAGAGATATTACAAATTTAAGGCGCCTATCGCATTGTTCGACTGAAACTTGGTGGTAAAGATGATTTTGCACTAGATTCATTTATGCATGCCCATCGAGTATTGTAGGACACACTTCCTGTACGAATTTCTTGACATTTGAACGGGGACACTTAATTTGAGAATATAGTGTGCATGGCTCTTCGTATGAATGAAAAGAAATATAATACGATCGCGTCCACAAATGTATGCACATCATGGTCCGACAACCCGCCTTGCATCACGGTTGTCCTTGATGCCGTGCTCCACGCCCTGCATTCTCGATTATCGCTGGCATCAGGCCTGACGTCCTCCACTGTGTCACGCGTGGTGTCCCTCCGTAGGGGCGCGCGGATGCGTACACCCATAAGAAAAATGATATATTATTTTTTTGCATTAGGAAACTTGTAACTTTCAATTTATAATAAACATATGTTAATAGTAAATGGTATAGTGCGCGGGATTATCGATTTGATATTGAGCAATATCTGGTTTTGTTTTGAAAGATTATCGAGAAAAATCTAGTGTCTTTCTTTTAGGAAGGTGATCTCACGTATATTATGTGATTTTTAAATTTTTGATTACCTATTATTTCTGAATCGGTACCTGCCAAAGCAAGCACGAAAAATCTCCCCTTAATGGGATTTCCATTTTTAATGGGAGAGAGAAAATACAGTAGGAGGAGGTGAAACGAAAAAACCACGCAAAAATAAAACGGTGAGGAGAAGCTACAACTCTCCCTTCAGGAGTAGAGATTTGTATTTCTAGTTATCCACAAGCCCAATTAACTATCTGCCTAATTAATTAACTGAATTTTTTTATTCTTTTTAGAAAAGAGGGATAACCCCCGGCCTAATTAATTAATTGAATTAATGACTCAGTTTTGAAATTGATTCCACGTGAAAAAAATCCATATTTAAATGGACGTAATTAGTTGCACAAATAATTAACAATCTGATAACTAATTGCATCAAGGGAACCGCTACGCCTCCGCCGGCGGATGTGTTAGAATCATCCGCCGCCCGAAGAGCCGTTGGATTAGCCACCTAACAGCTGTGGGATGCAACCATCACCCGCAAACTGATCAGGTCATTATTTCCTGCAACAGCCGCTCTGTTTCAGAAACAGAATCCCCTGTCCGCCGTCCACCAGCCTTCCCGACACACTAATTTCTGAAACAACAAACCAGTTGTAGAAACAACGGCCGCATCGCAGAAAACAGTCCTGAAACAATGATTGCGTTACAGAAACAATTCCTGAAACAACGGCCGCGTTGCAGAAGCAATTCCTGAAGCAACAGCTACGTTGCAGAAACAACTACTATGTTGCAAAAATTTGGAGATTGCAGAAACAATTTCTGAAACAACGGCCGCGTTGCAGAAACAATTCCTGAAACTACGGTTGCGTTGCAGAAACAACTACCATGTTGTTTTCGTCGAATGGTGGTGAGGGAGGAGCGACGACAAGCTCACCTCACCGGCGAGGTGGCGCACTGCAGAAAAGCACCCGAGGAGAGAACGCCATGGAAGCTTGTTTGTGGAGAGAAATAAAGGGGTAAGGAGAGAGGAGGGAAGGAAAAAGGGGCTGGCGGTGGAGCGCCATGGAAGCTTGGCCAGGAGAGAGAGAGAGAGAGAGAGAGAGAAGGAGGAGGAGGAGGAAGGAGAAAGGGGCTGGAGGCTGCGTCCTCCGGCGGCGCTAGATGGGAGTTGCGAGGGAGGGAGTGAAGTGAGAGAGGTCGGTGGCGCTTGCTCCTGAGAGAGATTTCCTAAAGATGAAGGCCTGGGGGATAAGGTTGAGCAACGAAGATATCTGGACACGCGTCAAGCAACCCAAACGGTTGACGTACAGGCTGTAATCAGCCAGGTGAAGGGAAGCTTTTTCCTGCATTAATGACTTGATTTGCAATTTGATTTGACACTGGGTTTCTAAACTATTTTTATCATCATCCTTGAAGGGGCGGTCAGAGCCCTTGACCATCAGTGATTGGTCGTCCTAGAGCGCACAACTGTCGACCTCATCCTCGAGCGTACGTTTCAGCAACCGTGTGTGTATGGACGTCCTGCAGAGCATGGTCATCATCTATCTTACCAAACGCTTGGTCGGCCATGTCGGAAGCATGTGGTGGCCATTGTCCCTATTTGAAAGTGTTGGTTGGCCATGTCACTGACAGCCTGCTGACAGTCGCCAACTTCAGCAAGAACCTATAGGCCGTCCTCGCCCGTGAGTGCTTTCAAATTGGTTGGACACTAGTAAATATGCACGTGCAACGCACGTCTATTTGGACTAATAAGTGTGCACGTGCAACACGCGTCTATTTGGATTAACACATTATACTATACTTAATACAAGACAATTTATTCATAAATTTGAAATTTCCCTATAAAGTACACAATCTCTTATTCCCAACTCATACAAATAATTTGAAATATCGTTTCTCCTTAATCAACATGTCTCTTGTATTAAAAGACCACCCACTTTTTCCAATGTATAAAACTCAAAATTATTTAGAAGATTCATCATGATTCTCCATATGCACACATTTATGCAAGTATAATCACACATGAAAATGTCACTTAGGACAAGCTAAGGAACCGTTTCAGTGCCAACAAACTCCAGTCAAGAATTATTGTTACAATTGAGTGTCAACCACACAATAGTAGGAAGAGACCTCTATGGTTTGTTGAAAAGAGGAAGCCATTGTCACATAGAGAAGTGTAGAGATGTCTTGACTTCATAAAATCAGCTGTGAAACAAGACAAAAAAATGCTAGTTGGACCATCCGATTCTACTATTACACCACAAGTATTGTAATGTCTGGAAGCAAGAAAAGTGACTTACTTTATTATGAAAATAGAGCATGTCAACCAAATAAAAATTACATTGATAAATTGCGTAATTATACTTGTTAATCACTGGACAAAAGCATTAATATGACAACTTGGAACAGTTACTTGAGTACTACACATTTCTTTAAGGGCTCAACATTCTAAAATTTTGACAATATAACAAATATCCTCTAAGTTCGTAGTAATAATGATACGTAGGCTACCACTTGTAAGAATAACAGTGGCAAAAAAGGGCCAACAAATGCCGGTTTAGAAAGAAAAAACTGCAGATATGCTTCCAATTTTAGCAACTCTAGTGGATAAAACATACCTTACCTCCCAAGTCAGGAAAATAGTCAAATGAAAAAATGTACTTCTTATAAGTAGTAGAGATGAAGTCATAAGGATCATGATTCAAGATATTCGGAGAAACATGGTTGGTCTCTCTGTATGATGCGAAGTTGTTGCAGTCAGTAGAAGAGTGACCTGCCCTCCAGGCAGAAGACGAAGGCGGCGACGGCACGTGTGCGTGTTCGGAGGAAGCCGCAGCTCCTCTTCGCATGTCTCCCGTTGTGGCTCGCGTGGGTGGTGGGCTGGTGACGACAGGCGACTCGCGATCGCGATTCCCTGATAGGAGACGATAGGATGCGCTTGCGATTAGTTTCCTAATAATTAGATGTGTTCGTGATTAGTTATCTAATAGGATGCGTTCGTGATTAGTTTCCTAATAATTAGATGTGTTCGTGATTAATTTCCTAATAGGATGCGCTCGTGATTATTTTCCTAATAATAGGATGCACCTGTGATTAGTTTCCTAATAATAGGATGCGTTTGTGATTAGTTTCCTAATAATTAGATGCGTCTGTGATTAGTTTCTTAATAGGATGTGTCCGTGATTATAGTTTCCTAATTGACCAGGCGTGGACTTTATATTTTCCTTCACGGTGGAGTACGGTCAGTCAATGTAAATTGCTAAGTGCACACAGAGAACATATTAGGTTAAGGCTAGCCGTTAGATTAAGTTTAGTGGGACTATGTGATGCCCGGGTAATTATGCTACAGTAATCCCCACTAATGTTGCCACGTCACCTCGGTTACTGTGGATAAACTCGCGTTAGTTCGAAACCGGTTCGAATTCAAAATCAAAACAAAAGCAAAGATAAAAGGTTTCAAAACAAAGACTAAAAATGTTCGGGGGTTGTCTAAAATAGCTAACCTAATTATGGTGGGGTGCACTAATTTTGGTAAAATGCTTTGGCATTTTAAGTAAACTAAAAACAGAAAAGAGAAATAATAAAAGAAAAAGGAAAGACAAAAAAAGGGGGGAAGGGAAAACCCCTGGCCCATTCCCCCTGGCCCATTCCCCTCCCCACTTGGCCCCTCCCCCCCTGGCCCATTCCCCCCCCCTGGCCCGGCCCATGCCGGTCGCTTATCCCCTCACCCCCCGCGGCAAACCCTAGCCGCCCCACACTTCCCCCCCACGCGCCCCGACCCACGCTCCCCTGCTCCCTCGCCCGATCCAGATCGGGGCGAGACCCCCGTCGCCCCCCCCACCTCGCCGGCGGCCCCCGCCGCCCCACCGCCGCCCGGACCCCCCCCTCATCCTCCTCTCCACCGTCCGGGGTCCCCTCCTCCCCTCCGTCGCCCCCAAGCACGAGCAACCGCCGCCGCGGGTCGATCCCGACCCCCTCCGCCTCCCCGACGCCGGCGAGCTCGCCCCCGCCCGCCTCCTCGCCGGTCGTCACCGCCCTCCACCGAGCCCGCTCGCATAGACCCGGCGCGCCCCGATGTGAGCTCGCCCCCTCCCCCTCCGTCGTTCCCCTCTCTCCCCCCTCCCGAACGACGCCGCGCCCGGAGCCCCGTCGCCGGCTCCGCCCCGGCTCCGGCCACCCGCGGCCACGCCGCCTTCCCCCCCCCCCCCCGTGCCCTCTCCTTCCCCCCTCGCCGAACGGCGCCCTCGTTCCCCCCCTCCCGGCCACCGAACCCCCGGGTCCCTATCCTCTCCTCTTCCCGAACGGCGCCGTCGCCGGAGCTCCGTCTCCGGCGACCCGAACCTCGCCCTCGTTTCCCCCCCGGTCACCGGACCGCTCGACCCTCCGTCTTGGGCGCCGCTAGCCCCGGTTGCGGCCCCGTTCCCTCTTGGCCGTGCCTTGCCTCGACCTTGCGCCGGCGACCGTTGGCCGGCGCCCCACTGTGCCCCGGTGGCCTGCGCCGACCGCCCTCGCCGCGCCCACGGCCACGCCTCCCCGGTGCTCCTGGTGCCCCGCTGCGGCAACCCCGCCGTGGCCACGGCCACGCCCCGCCCCGGGCAGGCTACGGGCGCCCGTCGCCCGCCTGCCCATTGGACCCGCACCCGTTTGGCCCTGGGCCAATGACATGGCGGCCCCACCCCCCTAAAAAAGAACGGTTTTTATTAAAACAAAAATAAAAATAAAATGAAAATGAATTAAAACTAATTAACTAATTAGTTAATTAATTAATTAATTAAGTATTTAATTAATCTAATTAATTCTGTTTAATTAACCCTAACCACTAATTAACCTAATCAACTAAGGTTAATTAACTTTGATTAGGCTAATTAAGTTAATAGAGTATGACGAACGGGACCCACATGTCAGGGTTGACTCAGTCAACCCCTGTTGACTGCTGACGTCAGCATGACATCATGCTGACGTCATTAATACATTTTTTCGAATTAATTAAATAAATAATTAAATTTCAGAAATTAATAAAATCTTTAGAAAATCATATCTTTTAATCCGTAACTCGGATTAAAATACTTTCTACATGAAATTTGCTCAGAACGACGAGACGAATCCGGATACGCGGTCCGTTCGTCCGCCACACACCCCTAACCTATCGAACCCGCAACTTTCCCCCTCCGGCTCCTCTGCCCGAAAACACGAAACCCCGGGAATACTTTCCCGGATGTTTTTCCCCCTTCACCGGTATCACCTACTACCGCATTAGGGCACACCGAACACCGCGTATTGCCTTGTTATATTTTGTGATGCTTTGTTTGCTCTGTATTCATTATTTCTTCCCCCTCTTCTCTCCGGTAGACTACGAGACCGACGCTGCTGCTGACCAGTTCGACTACGGAGTTGATGACCCCTCTCTCTTGCCAGAGCAACCAGGCAAGCCCCCCCCCTTGATCACCAGATATCGCCTATTCTACTCTATACTGCTTGCAATTAGAGTAGTATAGCATGTTACTGCTTTCGTTAATCCTATTCTGATGCATAGCCTGACATTGTCGCTACATCTGTTGATACCTTACCTGCAATCCTATATGCTTAGTATAGGATGCTAGTTTATCATCATTGGCCCTACATTCTAGTCAGTCTGCCTTGCTATACTATCGGGCCGTGATCACTTGGGAGGTGATTACGGGTATATACTATACATACATACATACTATACAGATGGTGACTAAAGTCGGGTCAGCTCATTGAGTACCCGCAAGTGATTCTGACGAGGGGGCTGAAAGGACAGGTGGCTCCATCCCGGTAGAGGTGGGCCTGGGTTCCCGACGGCCCTCGACTGTTACTTTGTGGCGGAGCGACAGGGCAGGTTGAGACCACCTAGGAGACAGGTGGGCCTGGCCCTGTTCGGCGTTCGCGGATACTTAACACGCTTAACGAGATCTTGGTATTTGATCTGAGTCGGCTACGAGCCTATACGCACTAACCATCTACGCGGGAGTAGTTATGGGTATCCCGACGTCGTGGTATCAGCCGAAGCACTTCAGACGTCAGCGACTGAGCGGCGCGCGCCGGGTTGGACTGCGTTAACGCACTTCCTTTGTAATGGAGGTGCTAGGTCTGCTTCCGGCCGCGTACGCAACGTGCAGGTGTGCTCAGGGCGATGGGCCTAGACCCCTGCGCGCTTAGGTTTAGACCGGCGTGCTGGCCTCTCCGTTGAGCCTAGGTGGGGCTGCGACGTGTTGATCTTCCGCGGCCGGGCATGACCCAGGAAAGTGTGTCCGGCCAAATGGGATCGAGCGTGTTGGGCTATGTGGTGCACCCCTGCAGGGAAGTTAATCTATTCGAATAGCCGTGATCTTCGGTAACAGGACGACTTGGAGTTGTACCTTGACCTTATGACAACTAGAACCGGACACTTAATAAAACACACCCTTCCAAGTGCCAGATACAACCGGTGGTCGCTCTCTCTCAGGGATACGAGGAGGGGATCGCCGGGTAGGATTATGCTATGCGATGCTTCTTGGAGATGCTACTTGGAGATACTACTTGGAGGACTCAATCTACTCTCTTCTACATGCTGCAAGACGGAGGCTGCCAGAAGCGTAGTCTTCGACAGGATTAGCTATCCCCCTTTTATTCTGGCATTCTGCAGTTCAGTCCACCGATATGGCCTTTTACACATATACCCATGCATATGTAGTGTAGATCCTTGCTTGCGAGTACTTTGGATGAGTACTCACGGTTGCTTTCTCCCCCCTTTTCCCCCTTCCTTTCTTTCTGGTTGTCGCAACCAGATGCTGGAGTCCAGGAGCCAGACGCCACCGTCGACGACGACCCCTACTACACCGGAGGTGCCTACTTCTACGTGCAGACCGCTGACGACGACCTGGAGTAGTTTAGGAGGATCCCAGGCAGGAGGCCTGCGCCTCTTCCGATCTGTACCCCAGTTTGTGCTAGCCTTCTTAAGGCAAACTTGTTTAACTTATGTCTGTACTCAGATATTGTCGCTTCTGCTGACTCGTCTATGATCGAGCACTTGTATTCGAGCCCTCGAGGCCCCTGGCTTGTATTATGATGCTTGTATGACTTATTTATGTTTTAGAGTTGTGTTGTGATATCTTCCCGTGAGTCCCTGATCTTGATCGTACACATTTGCGTGCATGATTAGTGTACGATTAAATCGGGGGCGTCACAAGTTGGTATCAGAGCCGACTGCCTGTAGGAATCCCCCTTTCCAACTCCTTGGCCGAAGTTGAGTCTAGTCGATGAAAATTGTTTTACTAACTTGGCTGTGCGGCCCATGGGCCCACGTCGCCAATTGGGTGGTATTAGGATCTTTTACTCCTCGACCTTTACTCTGGGACTCTGAGCTCTCTTCTATTCGGGTTAAATGATTTTGCTAAAAACAAAACTAACTTTAGGTTCTCGCAAGTACTTTCTCCCGGAGAGCCACTTGTTACCGATGACCGCCTGCTGCACCAGAAGATTCCGAAGATACTCTACGATGTGCTCTCGAGACTATGTGCCATCGCTTTTGCAATTCACTTCCATAGATAAATCCCTCTGGATAACTACTTACACCTATCGTTCATATTGTCATCCCCAATTGCTCTTGTTATTACAAAATGTCCTAAAATACTCTTCGGTATTCCGAGAATTCTTTACGCTTACTGCCCTGCAGTTCCTTGCTGCATGAATACCCCTACGGATAATTACTCGCGCTTGCCGAGTATCCGCTCATCCCCAGTTGTTCTTGTGTTTCACAAAAGTCTTCAAAATAATATTCGATCTTCCGAAAATCCTCTGGAGCCTTTGGCTCTTGAAATTCTTGCTTGCTTGCCTTATGGTTAATCCCATAACTCTCGTAGTCTTATTGACATTCCTTGTCATTATCATTTTTGAGTCTGTTGACTCAATATGTTTGCGAATGCACGCAATCATCTTTGATCCTTATAAGTTACTTTTCCGGCTGAGCTGCCATTCTTTTAACTGGAATTGGTTCTCGACCAATCCAATTGTCGTTGATTGTACCATAATGCTATTCAACTTATCCATCCCTAATCAGAGCATTGCTTCTGATCCCTTGATTTGGAAATCATATTTCCTTTGCATTTGACAAATGAGTTAGTCAGTTGTTTCTATAATCTGATCTCCTTGCATTCTTCTTCCTCTAGTTGAGTACCGATACTCGTATCAGATCCTTTGTGGACCATCAAGTCCTTTGTTGGATTGTTATCCGCCAGTGTCCTTCACATTTGATCACTTTGTGAGTTCTTCCCCTGATACATAATGCCTTTGTTAAGTTGTATCCTCTGCTTGACCAACCATGCTCTGCTTTCGGGCTTGTGTTATTTACTCTTGAAACTTGTGGTATATGCTTCTAAGAAGCCCCTATGGGTTGAACATATGCCTTCTCTAAACCGTGTGAACCCGAAAGTTTTCACGAGTCATACTCTTCTGGTGCTTCACCAGATAAAATTTCAACACTGCAACTTCATCGAACGTGAGAAGTGAATGAAAGGTTATGCATTGGAGAAGTGGGAGTCGACCTTGAACTTTGCGTTCATGCCCATGGACACGATGTAGATCTTATCATGGAAGCTTCTCTTAAATTAAATTATTCCTTTGGTATAAGTTCATCTTATATCTAGGATCTGGCCTTTTGCAACCGTGGTTCCGGCCATATTGTTCTTCTTTGATCCCGTTTCTCGGATAAGTTAAATTACTTGTCTTTTGCACATCATTTCACCTGTCAAGCTTCTATTCTACTCTACCTTCGAGTATTACCCCCCTGGTATCTCGAGATTATCATGGAACTGCATAACTTCTTATGAGTTCTTCATCAAGTACTACCTTCCCACTGATTCCAATTTTTCACGGGCTCTGAGTTATTAAACACTCAAAGACACCGATAACTGAACCGAGTCCGCTCTACGGTTCAACAACTCTTCAGTAAGCTTCTATAAGTACGAGTTTGTACCCGATCACGCCATTCCTAGCCTGTTTGGCTATATCATTGTCGTGACGATTCTAACGGTGCTACTTGGTCCTTATTCTCGGAGCACCAATTTTCGACGATGAGCTAAGCTTACGTCGATTTTCCTCGTCATACCCTTTCACCTTAAACAACCAGCTTGGTTTTGAGTTTGTGTCGTACCCTTGGTTCCAATAACCTTTCACTTCATCATTACTTTGACTTGATGTCGTCGCCGATCAATTACATCTTCATGAACTCTCGCGACAAAGGTGTCGTGATCGCCAACATTCTGAGCTCATCCAGGATATCAATTGGATTCATGATAAGAAATACCATCCTTGCCTCGATGAATTGTATTATCATCGACCACTTTATTGCCTTCCCACCAACACAAGCTTGTTCATGTTTGTTGTTATACCTTGAGTTCCTTGCTATCCAACTTATGTTATATTCTACCGCGGAGTGTTAGCATCTTTGATGTTAAGAATGTTGTGAGGATTGCTCCACCTCTTAAGAATTCTTGCTATAATGATACTTCTCACCATCACCATTCTTTCTTGGTCCTCGTGTTGATTCCAACCGGGGTACCCACAAGTGAACGGTGTTGTTTGGATTATGCACTTCTAGCAACCCTATTGCTTTGAAGTTAATGATCGATAGTTCATTCTAAGTCCTTCGCTAATTAAATCACCATTCTGACATTGGTCGTGCAACCCAATCCACATTTCGGGCGCACCTTTCAACCAATGTTTAATTGTGTATGTTTTCCTCGAGCATACTTCCTTATATCATTTGATCTGACAATGTTATCTCCTTGTTCACCTAATGGTGGAAATCCATCTTTTGGGAATATCGGTGAATTGCCGTTGAGTTCACCAGACGCCTCCTTGTCCTCTCCTTGGTTTAATGGTGAACTATTGCTTCAGAAACCCGCTCCCATAGTTCATTTCCCGAGAAGCTTGCAATGCCATTTCAACGATTTGTGTTGCGCCTTTTCTTCTTAGACATCCTGAATCTCAGGTATCCTGACACCAATCGGATCTGAATCTCGGTCAGATATGATGGTTGGGACACCTTTCCAAGAGTTATGATGTTGATCCTTTGATGACCCGCTAACATGATGTCATGCCTAGCACCCCCCCCCCGGCTGGAGGACCTATCAATATAGATTCCTTTTCAGCAAGGTTATCCATTCATCCATGAGGAAATTGTAAGACTTATTCTACAAGTTATTCCAGATGGATCCTTCGTGATTCCAAAGTCTGATCTTCACCTGAAGGCCATGTCAATGCTATCTCGAAGCATGTCTGCGATACTCTGATTTTCAACAAGAACATCCGAAGCCCAATGCTAAATGTTTCTTGCTCAATTATCCAAACACCGATGTATGGGTAATGTCATGAAAATTCTCTCCCCTACCTAAAGAGTTTTCTACATTATATCCTGTCATGGATATCATGCTCTGCTTATCCTTGGGAAGGATATACCCCTGAAATATGTGTTTAAACACATTTTCCTTTCCATTGTTCTGTTTAACCTGATGATCACATTTTCCTTTCCATTGGTTTGTTTGACCTTTCTTGTGATCTATATAACCTAAGCAGTAATAATTTACTTCTTATGTAAACACCTCGGTGTACAACTCTGCCAGTGAGACCCTGTTACTTTTGTTGATGACATTTTGGTAACCACCGATGGACGAGAACTTTGCCTAATGGTCCGCCTCGTTCAACGAGCAGGAAAATGGTTCTCTTCGTCCCTCGCCCTTGGTACCGATGTTGTTGCCGACATAACCGACAGACTATCCTCTGGCATGCCTTGCTTACATGATCGTGCAAGATGTCACTGTCCTTCCTACTTTTAATCCACATGGTGGGCCCATAACCCACAGTTCCACAGGATCGAAACCTGACTCTCCTGTACACCCCCTGTTCCCAAAGTTATTCCTCACGCTTGACTTTGTATGTAATTCACGGGCCACTTGCCTGTAGATCTATTCTGGTATCGGACGCAATACTTATACCCGTTGCTCTGAACCCTTTCGCACCCTGCTTCAGGCAATGAACGATTGCCTATCCGCTTGAAACTTCTTATCGCCCTGTCTTACTTTGCTCTCGATGTGTGTCGTTTGTTCAACTCGCGAGATACTCATAAGTTCATTCTGGGGATACCCCCAGATGATTTTCACTTATAACATCCTTGCATTATAGAGCTACCCCTTACCTATTCGTAAGTACGATGGAGTTCACGAAGAAATGGTGGTGAGTTTATCATGATGCATCGGAATAAAGGATTGAAGACATCAACGAAAGGAACTAACTTCGTCGAGAAGATCCGTTAGAATATCGTAACCAGAACTTTCCCCTTACTTCCCTCTTAAATCTCGGGACGAGATTTCTTGTAGTGGAGGAGAATTGTGACGCCCGGGTAATTATGCTACAGTAATCCCCACTAATGTTGCCACGTCACCTCGGTTACTGTGGATAAACTCGCGTTAGTTCGAAACCGGTTCGAATTCAAAATCAAAACAAAAGCAAAGATAAAAGGTTTCAAAACAAAGACTAAAAATGTTCGGGGGTTGTCTAAAATAGCTAACCTAATTATGGTGGGGTGCACTAATTTTGGTAAAATGCTTTGGCATTTTAAGTAAACTAAAAACAGAAAAGAGAAATAATAAAAGAAAAAGGAAAGACAAAAAAAGGGGGGAAGGGAAAACCCCTGGCCCATTCCCCCTGGCCCATTCCCCCTCCCCACTTGGCCCCTCCCCCCTGGCCCATTCCCCCCCCTGGCCCGGCCCAGCGCCGGTCGCTTATCCCCTCACCCCCCGCGGCAAACCCTAGCCGCCCCACACTTCCCCCCCCCACGCGCCCCGACCCACGCTCCCCTGCTCCCTCGCCCGATCCAGATCGGGGCGAGACCCCCGTCGCCCCCCCCACCTCGCCGGCGGCCCCCGCCGCCCCACCGCCGCCCGGACCCCCCCCTCATCCTCCTCTCCACCGTCCGGGGTCCCCTCCTCCCCTCCGTCGCCCCCAAGCACGAGCAACCGCCGCCGCGGGTCGATCCCGACCCCCTCCGCCTCCCCGACGCCGGCGAGCTCGCCCCCGCCCGCCTCCTCGCCGGTCGTCACCGCCCTCCACCGAGCCCGCTCGCATAGACCCGGCGCGCCCCGATGTGAGCTCGCCCCCTCCCCCTCCGTCGTTCCCCTCTCTCCCCCCTCCCGAACGACGCCGCGCCCGGAGCCCCGTCGCCGGCTCCGCCCCGGCTCCGGCCACCCGCGGCCACGCCGCCTTCCCCCCCCCCCCCGTGCCCTCTCCTTCCCCCCTCGCCGAACGGCGCCCTCGTTCCCCCCTCCCGGCCACCGAACCCCCGGGTCCCTATCCTCTCCTCTTCCCGAACGGCGCCGTCGCCGGAGCTCCGTCTCCGGCGACCCGAACCTCGCCCTCGTTTCCCCCCCGGTCACCGGACCGCTCGACCCTCCGTCTTGGGCGCCGCTAGCCCCGGTTGCGGCCCCGTTCCCTCTTGGCCGTGCCTTGCCTCGACCTTGCGCCGGCGACCGTTGGCCGGCGCCCCACTGTGCCCCGGTGGCCTGCGCCGACCGCCCTCGCCGCGCCCACGGCCACGCCTCCCCGGTGCTCCTGGTGCCCCGCTGCGGCAACCCCGCCGTGGCCACGGCCACGCCCCGCCCCGGGCAGGCTACGGGCGCCCGTCGCCCGCCTGCCCATTGGACCCGCACCCGTTTGGCCCTGGGCCAATGACATGGCGGCCCCACCCCCCTAAAAAAAGAACGGTTTTTATTAAAACAAAAATAAAAATAAAATGAAAATGAATTAAAACTAATTAACTAATTAGTTAATTAATTAATTAATTAAGTATTTAATTAATCTAATTAATTCTGTTTAATTAACCCTAACCACTAATTAACCTAATTAACTAAGGTTAATTAACTTTGATTAGGCTAATTAAGTTAATAGAGTATGACGAACGGGACCCACATGTCAGGGTTGACTTAGTCAACCCCTGTTGACTGCTGACGTCAGCATGACATCATGCTGACGTCATTAATACATTTTTTCGAATTAATTAAATAAATAATTAAATTTCAGAAATTACTAAAATCTTTAGAAAATCATATCTTTTAATCCGTAACTCGGATTAAAATACTTTCTACATGAAATTTGCTCAGAACGACGAGACGAATCCGGATGCGCGGTCCGTTCGTCTGCCACACACCCCTAACCTATCGAACCCGCAACTTTCCCCCTCCGGCTCCTCTGCCCGAAAACACGAAACCCCGGGAATACTTTCCCGGATGTTTTTCCCCCTTCACCGGTATCACCTACTACCGCGTTAGGGCACACCGAACACCGCGTATTGCCTTGTTATATTTTGTGATGCTTTGTTTGCTCTGTATTCATTATTTCTTCCCCCTCTTCTCTCCGGTAGACTACGAGACCGACGCTGCTGCTGACCAGTTCGACTACGGAGTTGACGACCCCTCTCTCTTGCCAGAGCAACCAGGCAAGCCCCCCCCCTTGATCACCAGATATCGCCTATTCTACTCTATACTGCTTGCATTAGAGTAGTGTAGCATGTTACTGCTTTCGTTAATCCTATTCTGATGCATAGCCTGACATTGTCGCTACATCTGTTGATACCTTACCTGCAATCCTATATGCTTAGTATAGGATGCTAGTTTATCATCATTGGCCCTACATTCTAGTCAGTCTGCCTTGCTATACTATCGGGCCGTGATCACTTGGGAGGTGATTACGGGTATATACTATACATACATACATACTATACAGATGGTGACTAAAGTCGGGTCAGCTCATTGAGTACCCGCAAGTGATTCTGACGAGGGGGCTGAAAGGACAGGTGGCTCCATCCCGGTAGAGGTGGGCCTGGGTTCCCGACGGCCCTCGACTGTTACTTTGTGGCGGAGCGACAGGGCAGGTTGAGACCACCTAGGAGACAGGTGGGCCTGGCCCTGTTCGGCGTTCGCGGATACTTAACACGCTTAACGAGATCTTGATATTTGATCTGAGTCGGCTACGAGCCTATACGCACTAACCATCTACGCGGGAGTAGTTATGGGTATCCCGACGTCGTGGTATCAGCCGAAGCACTTCGTGACGTCAGCGACTGAGCGGCGCGCGCCGGGTTGGACTGCGTTAACGCAACTTCCTTGTAATGGAGGTGCTAGGTCTGCTCACCGGCCGCGTACGCAACGTGCAGGTGTGCTCAGGGCGATGGGCCCAGACCCCTGCGCGCTTAGGTTTAGACCGGCGTGCTGGCCTCTCCGTTGAGCCTAGGTGGGGCTGCGACGTGTTGATCTTCCGCGGCCGGGCATGACCCAGGAAAGTGTGTCCGGCCAAATGGGATCGAGCGTGTTGGGCTATGTGGTGCACCCCTGCAGGGAAGTTAATCTATTCGAATAGCCGTGATCTTCGGTAACAGGACGACTTGGAGTTGTACCTTGACCTTATGACAACTAGAACCGGATACTTAATAAAACACACCCTTCCAAGTGCCGGATACAACCGGTGGTCGCTCTCTCTCAGGGATACGAGGAGGGGATCGCCGGGTAGGATTATGCTATGCGATGCTTCTTGGAGATGCTACTTGGAGATACTACTTGGAGGACTCAATCTACTCTCTTCTACATGCTGCAAGACGGAGGCTGCCAGAAGCGTAGTCTTCGACAGGATTAGCTATCCCCCTTTTATTCTGGCATTCTGCAGTTCAGTCCACCGATATGGCCTTTTACACATATACCCATGCATATGTAGTGTAGATCCTTGCTTGTGAGTACTTTGGATGAGTACTCACGGTTGCTTTCTCCCCCCCTTTTCCCCCCTTCCTTTCTTTCTGGTTGTCGCAACCAGATGCTGGAGTCCAGGAGCCAGACGCCACCGTCGACGACGACCCCTACTACACCGGAGGTGCCTACTTCTACGTGCAGACCGCTGACGACGACCTGGAGTAGTTTAGGAGGATCCCAGGCAGGAGGCCTGCGCCTCTTTCGATCTGTACCCCAGTTTGTGCTAGCCTTCTTAAGGCAAACTTGTTTAACTTATGTCTGTACTCAGATATTGTCGCTTCTGCTGACTCGTCTATGATCGAGCACTTGTATTCGAGCCCTCGAGGCCCCTGGCTTGTATTATGATGCTTGTATGACTTGTTTATGTTTTAGAGTTGTGTTGTGATATCTTCCCGTGAGTCCCTGATCTTGATCGTACACATTTGCGTGCATGATTAGTGTACGATTAAATCGGGGGCGTCACAGACTAATCATGCGGTAGTAATGTATCCGTGTACGTTTTGTGGGGTGCACTTAAAAAAGATTATGTTTGCTCTTTTATAAGTAGTATAGATATAGATGATTAACTATCTATCCAATTAATTAATTATAGGAGTAATTAAATTCCTACCTAATTATCTAAAGGCTGAATTGACTATATGCCAGAAAACAAATCAATATATTTCAAGGCACCCCTCCCCCAAACCCTCACTTTCATTCTCGTTGTCATGTCTAAAGTGTAATCCATCTTTTACAAAAAATGTACTTCAATAGATTATATTTATTTATTGAACCATAATATTATTTTTGATCTTGTTTTTTGGTCGCCGGTATAGTTGAATAGAGAGTAGTAATTTAATGTTGGACATCGACAATGATTTTGACCCACATAAGGTAAATAAAAAACAAATGTAGTATCTGGAGAGCTTGTTTGAGGTGAAAACTATGTACTAAGGCACCATATCATATGCAAATGCTCAACGTTCGAAGAATATACGATGGTAACAATTCAAGTCATCATATATTGTGTAACAATACATTCTCAAAAAAATAAAATATTGTGTAACCGTAGTCAGATCAAACACCCCGTTACATCTATCTCTTCACCTTAATCCCATCTCCCTTCTTCTTTTCGCACATGCCCTCCACTCCAAGCAAGTACATAAATGATCAAACCAATGAAAACATGGGATGGTTGTCAGCATGGTTGAGGTAACATTCATGCAACATTTTAAGGGGCATGGCAACTTGCATTGTACCTCCGCATGGCCTAATCCGTGGAGGTGACACGTACACCACCAGGGTTATATAAATCACTACCCCCATAAATACTCAAGGCTACAAGCTAGGATATGAAATTTAGAGGAAACTTGCAAAAGGGGAAATTGATTTACATCTTTACTGACAATTATGGATATTCTACAACATTTTGGTCTACGCATTTGCATTGAGTGAAGAAGAAAGAAGAATAACCTACTCATTGTAACCTTGAAGAAAAATAACCAACTACCAGCCAAAGGACACGAAAGAAGGTGCCCTACCACAAGCAGTGACACAAATTTGATCTTGGCACATGTTATCTTCTAGTACTGCAATGCAAAAAATATATGGGCGCCATTAAGCTTTCCATTTATATTTCAATAGCGTTCAGAAGCATCTCAATATGAGGAATTGCCATCAACTGCAAATTGCAGATTCTAGTCTAAATAAGCTAATATTATTGGGCTACCTTAATCTTTTTGCTCCCAGGTTCGACACTACATTTGTCCACCTAAAAGTAATGCTAGTAGGTAGCTATCTTTTCTAGATCATTTAGCATGACTTCGGATAAGAAAACTTAGCAAAAGATTGTATTTTTTATCACTTCCGTTGAGCAGATTTTGGTTGGCTGCTGCAACAGCACGTTGTTGATGAATTTCTTTGTATACTGTCACTAATCTGCACACCCAAATTGTATAATATCGAGAGAGTAAAATTAGCATGTAAAGAACCATACAGACAGGTCTAATGTACGAGTTTAAAAGAGAATCGTTAGAACACCTTCAGGAAAATTCAGATCTTTGCTTGTCCTTCTAAGTGAATGCTCTTTAGATTTACTCAGGAGAATTATGTCCTCACCCAAATATTGACAACCATACAATATCCTAGTTATTTTTTTGCTAAAACATGTCCCCAAACAACAAAAGCACAATAATTTACAAAGTTACAGACCATAGTACGGTCTGGTTTGAATGGAATTGTTAGATGAAAACAACAAAAGATGGATTTCCAAACGCGGCGTTGGTGACAATGGCTTCACAATGCATTGTACCTTGGATGGAGGATTGACGCGAAGCTATGATTTGTGCTGGCGGGTGCCGTTGTACCGAGAAATAGCGGAACCAACCTGATGGTCGAGGCGTGAGGCGTGAGGCGTGAGGCGTGACACCCTTGGTGGCGAGGCTTGAGGAGGATGTCGTGCTGATTCTTCCACTTGATCATCGTCGCGATGGTGGCAACGGCGGAAACCCAACACCAAATTGTTGTACCGCCGCCAATAATGTACGCAGTCTCGACTCTCGACCAAAAACGTTTTATACCGTCGTGGAGAACAACATTAAGGAAAAGAGAAGGATGATCCTCGGTTGCCGTCGAAAAGAAAAAAGAGTGTCGAGGAGGACGGGAGAGGGCTCACCAAAAGGATCTTAGGGTGTGTTTGTTTTCAGGGATTTTTTGGTGTGGGGACTAGAAAAAGTTCCTCCTAAAGACTTTTTATTTTTAACCAAACATGAGGGACTACTAGGGACTAAAAGTTGCTTTTTGGGACTAAATGAAGAAGACTCTAAAGAGAGTCTTTTTTGTGACTTTTTTGGACTTTTCCAATAATGCCCCTCACTGCACCCATTGCCCCGCCGCCCCGTGATGTTGTTTGGTTGTTATTTTTCTGTATAATAAGGATAATATAGTCATTTAATAACCTCTAGGAAGGGACTATGGACTTTTTAGTCCCTGAAAACAAATAGGGAGGGATTTTTAGGGACTAGGGACTTTTTTGTTGGGACTAGAAAAAGTCCTAACACTTATGAACCAAACAAGGCCTTAGAGCATGGTTAATAGTATAGCCAGCTGCTGGCTATAAGTCAGTGCCATGTCATCTACAGCTCATTTTATAGCCAACATGTATAATAGTAGATTAAAAGAGTGTACTATTATTTTTTTATCATGTGACCCACCTTTCATTCTCACAAAATGCCTAGGAGCACGTGCTAGAGCTGGCTCTTCACGAAGAGCCCGCTTACCTTCTCTCTCCTCTTCTTTTTCCTCCAACTAAACAAAAATATACTAGTTTATTTTTTATAGCCCGCTGACTCAGCTCTGTTGTACTTGCTCTTAAGATCTTGTTCCGAGCTGTGTCGATGGCATTAAATCCGAGGGAGGCGGACACGCGGTAGTCAAACAAGGAAGGCCATCTGCGTACGAGGAGAGTTAATCGTAAAGAGGGGGTTGTGTCCCGATTTTTTCCCGGAGAGAGTTAAGGGGATAGATTGCGTGTTGATTTCTTTTGAAACATAGTTGTTAGGGAACGCAAAAATAGTGGCTTGATATACAAGATTACGTGCTGATTTATTTTGAATAGAACATAGTTGGTAGGGAATGCAAACATAGACGGACATTCATTGTTCCATGACAAATGCATTAATGGCTTGATTTACAAATTGATCGGCACTCGTTTCGAAACTATTTTTGCATTAATGACTATGTGTGAACCAATGAAACGTGCATGAGATTAGGAGTAGAGATAACCTTTGAGGTAATTTAAATTTATTACTATATAATTACCATATTTGAAATTTCCTGAGTTATGGTCTTACCATACCTGGATTGATAGCCTTTGGGGTAATTTAAATTTATTACCATATTCGAAATTTCCTGACTCATGGCCTTACCATAGCTGGATTGATTTATTACTATAATTATCATATTTGAGATTTCTGAGTTTATAGCCTTACCATACGTGAATTAATTATGATTGATTACCATAAATACGTTGAGTATTGACGGCCAGACGAGAAAAGAGGAAAACCGATGGAAGGAGGTGGTGGGAGGTGGGATGAAAAAACCCAGACGAAAACAAACCAAACGAAAAAAAACCAGACGAAAGTGATGGGACTATTCAACCAACTCATCCATTAGGAATAGAGATCTTTATCTTTATCTTTATCTTTACCTAATAATAAAGAAAATTGGATTTATGGCCGTCTGTCATCGCTAGCGATTTTGCATAAAAGTCCCTCGCTTTATAAGAATTCAACCCGCGGTCCTATTTTAAGTGGTCAATCGAAAAAACGTTTCGTACCTACAAAAAGGTCGGTGCATTGTGTATTATTCTACACTCAGTGCTATTTTGAATTGCTAAACAAAGACCACACACAGGCACGAGCATCGGCTCTCCTCCTCGCGTACGGGTATGGCGCAGCCGCCGCCGCCATGCGTGGCCGCGCAGCCGGTCTTCTTCTCCAACCATCCGCTGCCTCCCCATCCGCTTCCAATCTTTTCGAGTGCCACCCCAAACCTCCTTCGTTGCTCTCCCAATGCGTCACGCAGTGCGGGATTCCTCGCCGACCCGCCCTTCATAGTTCCATTGCATTCCCTTCTCCAGTGTTCCCTTCAACCACTGCCGACTCCAGCCTAGGGATGTCAACTGGGTCCCGTTTAATCCTGCTTAAAGTCCACTTATGATATGATAGTTCAAAAAGGTTTTTCGTTTGTTTGAGGAAAGTGAACTATCAAGCTAGTAAAAACTAACTAGACGGGATTGCGGACGCCATTTATTTGCCACTTACATCCCTACTCCAGCCACCGCCCTCCCGTCCTACTGTCCTGCAAGGTCGAGGTAACCCGGGGAGGGACAGCAAGACGACACTTTGGGGAGCCAGATCCAGGAGAGGCAAGATAAGGATGGCAGCGGAACGAGGGCATGAAGTGCATCGTATGCACAGATGGGTTGAGCACTCACTGCGTTTGTCCATGATCATGCCTACTATCTTCATCCAACGATGCTTTCAAGGTAAGAACAAATCTGTGTGCATAACCTACCTTCAAGCGGAGAGGATTGAGTTTTTCTGCAATTGTACAAATTGGATGTAAAAAAACAACTCTGCATGTTTACATGAAGCTAGATTCCTGGAAAATAAGTGTTTTCGCACAGTATATCAAAATGAAACTGCTAACTATTAAGTTACATATGTTGTTTGTTTCCCGATCATACCTTCAGCACCTGATTAACAAAATAGGTGTCTCTGATGTCGGAAATTCCATCTGAATCCTGACAAAAGACAAACACAAAATGATTAGGAGGGACTATCTATGCATTACGAGTATATTGGGAAGGGAATCTGTGTTATACAAGTTAGTGCCAATGGGGAGTCAATCTCTAAGGAAAAAGTAGCTCACTTATCATCGATAGAAGACACTGAGTTCACAAATAAGTGATGGACGGGTCTCAATTATTTTCAGGAGGCCATCATGTTGACAAGAAAGTTGCTGCTCACCCTATTTTTACAACCAGAAAAATGCAATTCTACGAGAAAGTAAATGTAGGATTTTTTTAGGGTGCATCTATACATCAAACATGTATAAAACAACAGTTTGATTTGGATGTTAGAAGTAAAGTTGTAAAACCAAAGCAGCATTGGTCAGGGTTCTACTTCTTACAAAAAAGTATGATCTGAAGTAAGAAATCTGTTTAGTTTGTGGGTTGGAAGTACCACATATAAGCTTAGTCCATGTGAATTGGCACACTGTTTGGAACACAATGAAACTTAGCGGTACAGTTTGGTAGTTAAACTACTCTTTAGTTTTAGTTTTAGTATATGTTCTGTTCTGTTCTCTTGTGATGTGAACCTAATGAACAGAAAAGCCTTATGGTGTATTATTTTTTACATGCATGAAGTCTGTAAATTTAGTTTTCTGTTATAAAATCGCTTGTCAGTGACTGAATCAGAGGGAAATTTATGAAAAGTGAACTAGTAGACAAACTGTAGCAGTTCCCAGCTAATTTTATAAATTCATCCCAATGAACTTTTGTGTAAATTGGTCTTTTATTCTCATATATTGGAATATAAATGACGAACCTCAAATTTTTTTGCATCGTGGTTTTGTATGATGGCCTTGGCTACATAACAACCATAGTATACATCAATTTTGTGTTGATGTATGAAGGTAAAATGTATAAAAAATGTCTGTGCTTATTATACTTACTTCATGGTTTATTATTTAGCTCTTCTTTAGCGCTGCAATTCCTAAAGGTTGGTGCAGACACTCAAAAGTGCCTCCTAGAGCAGTAGAGATGTTGTCTATGCAACGTTAACACATCGATCAGTGTATCTGAATGTATACATTTGCAACCTTCAAATTTAGAACTAGTAGATTTTTGCTGCTACTATTACTTACAAAGAATGATGTCTCATGTGTACATTTCCAAGGTGCTTTGCATTATGTATAGTGAATGTAATGATTCCACTAGATCCGCCATGGATCTGCATACATTGGAGATACCCAATCATCAGGAATAAATATAGCTATGAGTCTAGGACATTTCACCTCATTTTGCATATGAGTAACTGTGGTAGTTCACACTCCATTTGAGTAAGCATCATTTACTTTGCTATTTCTCAGTTAGTCGAGGCATGTTGTTCTAACAAAAGATATACAAGATTCCAACTCAGGTGCTCAGTTTAAGAGATTTACAGCCAGTCCCACTCCAAGGAAGAAGCAAGTGCAGTGAATTGCTAGCCATTTGCAATCATCACATGGAGAAAAAATTAGCAAGAGAGATTTTCTTACAAGGAAGGATTCACCGAGGGAGAGGTGACTGCTATGTCTTGAGCTTGCGTTGGTTTTCCTTGAAGAGGAAAGGGTGATGCAGCAATAGTAGCGTAAGTATTTCCCTCAGTTTTTGAGAACCAAGTTATCAATCCAGTAGGAGGCTCCTCAAAAGTCCCACGCACCTACACAAACAAACAAGAACTCGCAACCAACGCAATAAAAGGGTTGTCAATCCCTTCAAGGCCACTTGCGAAAGTGAGATCTGATAGAGATAATATGAAAGATAAATATATTTTTGATATTTTATGATATAGATTGGAAAAGTAAAGATGCAAATAAAAGTAGATTGAAAGCTTCTATGATAATAGATAGACCCGGGGGCCATAGGTTTCACCAGTGGCTTCGCTCAAGATAGCATAAGTATTACGGTGGGTGAACAAAGTACCGTCGAGCAATTGATAGAAAAGCGAATAATTATGAGATTATCTAGGCATGATCATGTATATAGGCATCATGTCCGTGACAAGTAGACCGACTCCTGCCTGCATCTACTACTATTACTCCACACATCGACCGTTATCCAGCATGCACCTAGAGTATTAAGTTCATAAAGAATAGAGTAACGCATTAAGAAAGATGATATGACGTAGAGGATAAACTCATGCAATATGATATAAACCCGATCTTTTTATCCTCGATGGCAACAATACAATACGTGCCTTGCTGCCCCTGCTGTCACTGGGAAAGGACACCGCAAGATTGAACCCAAAGCTAAGCACTTCTCCCATTGCAAGAAAGATCAATCTAGTAGGCCAAACCAAACTGATAATTCGAAGGGACTTGCAAAGATAACTTAATCACACATAAAAGAATTTAGAGGAGATTCAAATATTTCTCATAGATAAACTTGATCATAAACCCACAATTCATCGGATCTCGACAAACACACCGCAAAAAGAGTCACATCGAATAGATCTCCAAGAAGATTGAGGAGAACTTTGTATTGAGATTCAAAGAGAGAGAATAAGCCATCTAGCTAATAACTATGGACCCGAAGGTCTGTGGTAAACTACTCACAACTCATCGGAAGGGCCTTGGAGATGATGTAGAGGTCCTCCGTGGTCGATTCCCGCTCCGGTGGAGCGCCGGCGAAGGCTCCAAGATGGGATCTCGCAGATACAGAAGGTTACGGCGGTGGAAATAGTTTTTTGTGGTCGCCTCTGATGTTTTCGGGGTACATGGGTATATATAGGAGGAAGAAGTAGGTCGGTGGACGCTCGAGGGGCCCATGAGGGTGGGGGGCGCGCCCACCTGTAGGGGGCGTGCCGGGCACCCTCTTGTCCGCCTCGTTTGTTTCTTGACTTCCACTCCAAGTACTCTGGATCACGTTTGTTCCAAAAAGATCGCTCCCGAAGGTTTCATTCCGTTTGGACTCCGTTTGATATTCCTTTTCTTCGAAATACTGAAATAGGTAAAAGAACAACAATTCGGGCTGGGCCTCCGGTTAGTAGGTTAGTCCCAAAAATGATATAAAAGTGTAAAGTAAAGCCTATAAACATCCAAAACAAGTAATATAATAGTATGGAACAATAAAAAGTTATAGATATGTTGGAGACGTATCAAGCATCCCTAAGCTTAATTCCTGCTCGTCCTCGAGTAGGTAAGTGATAAAAACAGAATTTTTGATGTGGAATGCTACCTAGCATAATTCTCAATGTAATTTTCTTTATTGTGGCATGATTGTTTAGATCCAAATGATTGAAGATAAAAGCTTATAAAACATAAAAATAGTAATACTCGAAGGATACTAACAAATAATCATGTCTTATCAAAATAACATAGGCAAAGAAAGCTTATCCCTACAAAATCATATAGTTAGGCCATGCTTCATTTTCATTACACAAAAATACTCCCATCATGCACAATCCCGGTTTCAGCCAAGCAATTGGTTCATACTTTTTAATGCGCTTCAGCTTTTTCAACTCTTACGCAATACATGAGTGCAAGCCATGGACATAGCACTATATGTGGTATATGGTGGTGGTTGTGAAGACAAAAAAAGGAGAAGATAGTCTCACATCAACTAGGCGTATCAACGGGCTATGGAGATGCCCATCAATAGATATCAATGTGAGTGAGTAGGGATTGCCATGCAACGGATGCACTAGAGCTATAAATGTATGAAAGCTCAACAAAAGAAACTAAGTGGGTGTGCATCCAACTCGCTTGCTCACGAAGACCTAGGGCATTTTGAGGAAGCCCATCATTGGAATATACAAGCCAAGTTCTATAATGAAAAATTCCCACTAGTATATGAAAGTGACAACACAGGAGACTCTCTATCATGAAGATCATGGTGCTACTTTGAAGCACAAGTGTGGAAAAGAGATAGTAGCATTGTCCCTTCTCTCTTTTTCTCTCATTTTTTTATTTGGCGGGCTCTTTGGCCTCTTTTTTTTATTTGGTGGGCTCTTTGACCTCTTTTTTTTCAAAGTCCGAAGTCTCATCCCGACTTGTGGGGGAATCATAGTCTTCATCATCCTTTCCTCACTTGGACGATGCTCTAATAATGAAGATCATCACACTTTTATTAATTTACAACTCAAGAATTACAACTCAACACTTAGAACAAAATATGACTCTATATGAATGCCTCTGGCGGTGTACCGGGATATGCAATGAATCAAGAGTGACATGTATGAAAAATTATGAGGGTGGCCTTGTCACAAATACAATGTCAACTACATGATCATGCAAAGAGCAATATGACAATGATGGAACGTGTCATAATAAACGAAACGGTGGAAAGTTGCATGGCAATATATCTCAGAATGGCTATGAAAATGCCATAATAGGTAGGTATGGTGGCTGTTTTGAGGAAGGTAAATAACAGGTGCATGATACCGGCGAAAGTTGCGTGGCATAATAGAGGCTAGCAAAGTGGAAGGGTGAGTGTGCGTATATCCATGGACTCACATTAGTCATAAAGAACTCATATACTTATTGCAAAAGTCTACTTGCCCTCGAAGCAAAGTACTACTACGCATGCTCCTAGGGGAAGGGTTGGTAGGAGTTAACCATCGCGCGATCCTGACCTCCACTCATAAGGAAGACAATTAAAAGAGCACCCCATGCAACAAATTTGTCACACAACTTTTACCATATGTGCATGCTATGAGACTTGCCAACTTTAACACAAGTATTTCTCAATTTCATAATTACCCAACTAGCATGACTCTAACATTACCACCTTTATATCTCAAAATGATTATCAAGCATCAAATTGATCCTAGTGTTTAATGCACTTTCTATGATAGTTTTTATTATACCCAACTTGGATGCTCATCATTCTAGGACCGAATTTATAACCATAGAAAATACCATGTTGTTCTAAAAGACTCTCAAAATAATATAAGTGAATCATGAGAGATCAACAATTTCTTCAAAATTAAGCCACCAGCGTGCCCTAAAAGATATAGGTGAAGTATAGAGCAAAAACTATCTAGCTCAAAAGATATAAGTGAAGCACAAAGAGTGTTCTAATAATTTCTAATCAAGTGGGCTTCTCCCAAAAGGTGTGTACAGCAAGGATGATTGTGGAAAACTAAAAATCAAAGACTAATATCATACAAGACGCTCCAAGCAAAACACATATAATGTGGCAAATAAAAATATAGCTCCAAGTAAAGTTACCGATAGATGAAGACGAAAGAGGGGATGCCTTTCGGGGCATCCCGAAGCTTAGGCTTTTGGTTATCCTTGAATGTCTTGGGGTGCCATGGGCATCCCCAAGCTTAGGCTCTTGCCACTCCTTATTCCATAGTCCATCAAATCTCTACCCAAAACTTGAAAACTTCACAACACAAAACTCAACAGGAAATCTCATAAGCTCCGTTAGTGCAAGAAAGAAAAACCACCACATAAGGTACTGTAATGAACTCATTATTTATTTATATTGGTGTTAAACCTATTGTATTCCAACTTATCTATGGTTCATACCCTACATACTAGCCATAGATGCATCAAAATAAGCAAACAACACACGAAAAACAGAATCTGTCAAAAACAAAACAGTTTGTAGCAATCTGTAACTCTCGAATACTTATGGAACTTTTAAACTCCTACCAAAATAGCAAGTCCTGGGAGATTTGTATATTTATCTACATCAAAAAGAATCAATGCAAAAGCACGTTTCTGTGAATTACTAAAATTATTTTCGTGCGCGCAAAGTTTCTGTTTTTCAGCAGAATCAAATTAACTATTACCATAGGTTATCCTATAGGTTCTACTTCGCACAAACACTAATTAAAACATAAAAACACATCTAAATAGAAGGTAGATTAAAAATTTATTACTAAAAAGAAGCAAAAACAAAAAAACAAAAAAAAAGATTGGGTTGCCTCCCAACTAGCGCTATCGTTTAACGCCCATAGCTAGGCATAAAAGCGAGGATAAATCTAAGTAGTGCCATCTTTGGCACTCAATTCATAAGTAGCTCGCATGATAGATTCATAAGGTGATTTGAGTTTCTTTCTTGGAAAGTGTTCCATGCCTTTCCTTAATGGAAATTGGAATCTAATATTCCCTTCCTTCATATCAATAATTGCACCAATCGTTCTAAGGAAAGGTCTACCAAGAATAATAGGACATAAAAGATTGCAATCTATATCAAGAACGATAAAATCTACAGGCACATAGTTCCTATTTGCAACAATAATAACATCATTGATTCTTCCTATAGGCTTTTTAATGGTGGAATCCGTAAGGTGCAAATTTAAATAGCAATCATCAAGATCATGGAAACCTCGAATATCGCATAAAGTTTTCGGAATCGTGGAAACACTAGCACCCAAATCACACAAAGCATAACACTCATGATCTTTAATTTTAATCTTTATAGTAGATCCCCACTCATCATTAAGCTTTCTAGGTATAGAAACTTCCAAATTAAGTTTTTCATCATAAGATTGCATCAAGGCATCAACAATATGTTTGGTAAAAGCTTTATTTTGACTATAAGCATGAGGAGAATTCAACACGGATTGCAACAAGGAAATACAATCTACTAAAGAAAAATTATCATAATTAAATTCCTTGAAATCCAAGATAGTGGGTTCAATGCTATTTAAAGTATTGGCCTCTCCAATCCCACTTTTACCAAATTTAGCATCAAGATCTAAGAACTCCGAATCATTGGGACGCCTTTTAACTAAAGTTGACTCATCTCCAGTCCCATCATTATCAAGATTCATATTGCAAAATGAAGATTTAACAGGGGACACATCAATAACTTTTAGATCTTCATCATTATTTTCATCTAACTTTTCTGTTTTGGCAGCCATCTTATTGACTAAGGTAGCTTGCTTATCAGAATTTTGGGCTATAGATTTTTCAAGCCGAGTAATTTGAGAGTTCAAACCATAAAATTCTTTAGACATATCATCAAGCTCTTTGTTCATAAACCCCAAAAAACTTTTTTGTTCTTTAAGCTCCTTTCTGAAGAAATTATTATGCTCAAATTGTAAAGTCCTAAAACTTCTAATGTTTGATTCAATCTCTTCCAACCTTCTAAGATGAAGGTCGGTGTTCTTAGGCAAAGCCATAAGGGCAAACAGGCACACAAGAAGATAAGCGAAAGAGATTGGAGATGGGAAAGAGAGGGCGAATAAAACGGCAAGGGTGAAGTGGGGGAGAGGAAAACGAGAGGCAAATAGAAAATAATGTAAGTGCGAGGGAGATGAGTTTGTGATGGGTACTTGGTATGTCTTGACTTGAGCGAAGACCTCCCCGGCAACGGCGCCAGAAATCCTTCTTGCTACGTCTTGAGCTTGCGTTGGTTTTTCTTGAAGAGGAAAGGGTGATGCAGCAATAGCAGCGTAAGTATTTCCCTCAATTTTTGAGAACCAAGGTATCAATCCAGTAGGAGGCTCCTCAAAACTCCCACGCACCTACACAAACAAACAAGAACTCGCAACCAATGCAATAAAGGGGTTGTCAATCCCTTCAAGCCACTTGCGAAAGTGAGATCTGATAGAGATAATATGATAAGATAAATATATTTTTGGTATTTTATGATATAGATTGGATAAGTAAAGATGCAAATAAAAGTAGATTGAAAGCTTATATGATAAAAGATAGACCCGGGGGCTATAGGTTTCACTAGTGGCTTCTCTCAAGATAGCATAAGTATTACGGTGGGTGAACAAATTACTGTCGAGCAATTGATAGAAAAGCAAATAATTATGAGATTATCTAGGCATGATCATGTATATAGGCATCATGTCCGTGACAAGTAGACCGACTCCTGCCTGCATCTACTACTATTACTCCACACATCGACCGCTATCCAGCATGCATCTAGAGTATTAAGTTCATAAAGAAAAGAGTAACGCATTAAGAAAGATGACATGATGTAGAGGTATAAACTCATGCAGTATGATATAAACCCCATCTTTTTATCCTCGATGGCAACAATACAATACGTGCCTTGCTGCCCCTGCTGTCACTGGGAAAGGACACCGCAAGATTGAACCCAAAGCTAAGCACTTCTCCCATTGCAAGAAAGATCAATCTAGTAGGCCAAACCAAACTGATAATTCGAAGAGACTTGCAAAGATAACTTAATCACACATAAAAGAATTCAGAGGAGATTCAAATATTTCTCATAGATAAACTTGATCATAAACCCACAATTCATCGGATCTTGGCAAACACACCACAAAAAGATTTACATCGAATAGATCTCCAAGAAGATCGAGGAGAACTTTGTATTGAGATTCAAAGAGAGAGAATAAGCCATCTAGCTAATAACTATGGACCCAAAGGTCTGTGGTAAACTACTCACAACTCACCAGAAGGGCCTTGGAGATGATGTAGAGGCCCTCCGTAGTCGATTCCCCTTCGGCGGAGCACCGATGAAGGCTCCAAGATGGGATCTCGCGGATACAGAAGGCTACATCGGTGGAAATAGTTTTTCGTGGTCGCCTCTGATGTTTTCGGGGTACATGGGTATATATAGGAGGAAGAAGTAGGTCGGTGGACGCTCGAGGGGCCCACGAGGGTGGGGGGCGCGCCCACCTGTAGGGGGCGTGCCGGGCACCCTCGTGGCCGCCTCGCTTGTTTCATGACTTCCACTCCAAGTCCTCTAGATCATGTTTGTTCCAAAAAGATCGCTCCTGAAGGTTTCATTCCGTTTGGACTCCGTTTGATATTCTTTTTCTTCGAAATACAGAAATAGGCAAAAAAAACAATTCACGCTGGGCCTCTGGTTAGTAGGTTAGTCCCAAAAAATGATATAAAAGTGTAAAGTAAAGCCCATAAACATCCAAAACCAGTAATATAATAGCATGGAACAATAAAAAATTATAGATATGTTGGAGACATATCAGTGACTGGCATGAAGACGGTGGACCAGACGGTGCAGGCCACCTCGGGCAAGCTGGCGGCTGTCAGTCAGCGACCCCCCCTGTGTCATCGGTAGAAGCTGCCCCGCCGGAACCACAACCTTCTCCGCATACCCACCGCCGGTAAGCAGCGCGTACACTTGCAAATGCAACATCATATGCAAAAAAGTGAGGTTCAGAGCAGCAGCGGCCATCAGTAAATTCACCATGGGGGCACGCTTGGCACCTGGTACCGACAGCTCAGCGCGGGGGGCGTTGGCCCCGAGCGTGACGATGGTGCCGGAGCACTCAAGCCCTAGGTAGGGCGACTGGGCGAGGCGCCGACCGACAGCGAGTACTGGCCCTGTCGCTGGACTGTGTCGCCGCGATTGATGCTGACAACGGCCACCCTCACAAGCAGCTTGCCCTCCCCCAGCGCTGAGAGATCCTCCACCTCGCGCACCTACCCGCCCAGGCTTGCAGTCTCCATCACCATCATCGTTGCATCCATCGGCATGCGCTCAGCTCACTTGCTTCCAGCTTGTGGCTCTCGGTAGTTCCGCGTGTACACGCCACTGCTTCACGACTCTGCTCTCGGCTCTACTTGGATATAGGGCTGGGCTTCTCCAACTAGATCCGGCCCAAGAAAGTTGGACGGCAAAATGTGGTTACAGCAAAGCTCATGCGAGGCAATATAGCAAATTTATACATTAAAAATAGTCCCACATTGCTCTCTTACAATTTATTTTATAAATTTAATACTTTAGCAATGCCTGACAAATCAACAAGTTGGGCAATAAGCAACCACTCTTGAGATAATAAGCCAATGGAAGAAAGACACACCCGATTAAATCGGTTCTGCATCGGTGATGGTCTTACGAAGAAGAGACCCGGTTAAATCAGTCATGCACTCATGCTGAGCTACGATTGAAAATGAAAATTATAGAGGGGGAAGAGGACCAGAATAAGTGATGGAGGCAGGCCACTTCTTAGGATGTAGGATGCGGCAGTTCGGCCTGTGCTGGCCACCGGTCGACCAAATTATACAATAGAGGAGCGGCCTACGTGGCGGCCCGACCCAGGTGGTGACTGTTGTACACCAGCCGGCGACGCGGACCTACAACTTCAAAAGGACTCGTGTACATACTAATCATACCACACGTGCTTGCGATCATATTTTTGTCATGGGCAGTCGAGCGCGGATGCTTGCGAAACCTGAATTTTATTACTTGCAAGAGCCTCTTGTGAAGGTCCGTCAGACTTAATTCACCTCCCGCCTCCTCCGAATGGGAGATGAAGCCGTGGTTATATTACTCAAAGGAGGTCATCGTAAAGACACGGTGACTTAAGTGGCAAGGCGAGCGTCTAAGTGCAAATTATTCACATTTTGATGTTGCGTGTTAGATTGTGATCAAAAGGCCGAGAGAAGATAGATGCATGGATACACGAACTCTCCCAGATGCATAGGATATGTCCCATTAACTTCTGTCCTTCATTCAGTTCTGTGCATAATCGTTCTCAATTGGTATATCATTTTTAACATCAGCACCCCATTATTTTTCTCCTGTTGCAACGCACGGGCATTTGTGCTAGTATATCCAAACAATCTTCGATGCGGCTAGGGAGCGGCCGGCTGCTCCCTAGCATCCCCTGGCAGCCGGCCATAAAAGGAAATTTTTGGTCACTCTGACAAAAATGGAAACTTGCCGGTCAAGGATACAACCCGCTCTCCTCACCTGGTCCCCCTCCCCTCATGTGCTTCCTCCCTCCCAAAGCCGCCCCCTTCTCTTGACCATACCAACCCCTTCGAGTACCCATCTTTTTCTCCATCAAGTTAGGTTTCTCTCTTCCCAAGATCCAGAAAACTTCCTTCTCCCTACAATGGTGGCATAAGGGATGGTCAACAGATGCAAATTGACGAACAGAACTCAGAGCAGAAAGTAAAAACACACAGAGGAGGCCAGCTTTTCTCAACTCTTCCATATAAAAATCAGTAGAAACACCTATTTCGCCTTGCACTGTGGGTTCTTCCCTGAGTTCTTCTGACTCTTTTCTTCATTTTCTTACAAGTTTATACACAGCTGTGTTGCATCTCCCTTTCTCATGTAGGTTAATGTAGCATATGCTGTGCTTATTTCTTAAACAAAAAATCCTAGGGTTTTAAGCAACAACTGCTGCAATTTTTAAGCATTAAAAAAGCATGGTTACTTTGTGCAAAAATGTGGTTGGTAGTAGTTCCATATGATCTGGGCATAGCACTGATAGTAATAACCTTATTGTAAGCAACTCGTGGGATTGTTTTAGGCAACTATTATGATTGTGTTAAGCAATTGATGGTTGATGGGAATCAAATAAACGAGACATGCCCTATACTAAGAAATGAGTGCTATGTTGACTTCAAACAATCACTGTAGTTATAACTTAGCAACCTTAGTAACTGTGGGTGTCGGTGAACTAAACAAAAAACAATAGTCTTTTAAGCAACTTCTCTGCTTGTCTTAGGCAACTAATGTGGTTGTTTGAAGCAAAACTGATAAAATTTGGTGCAAAAAAAAGAGAAACCATGGTAGGTGTCGAGTATTGATAATCATATGAGCAACTTGTGTGTTCAGAATCAAAAGGAAACAAACATAGGTACAATGTGAAAAAAACAAAAAAATTGTAAACGAACATTACCTTGAAGAATGGACTGAACATTTCCTTGGAGACTTGACTGAACATTGTTTCCTATCAATTGTACTCCCCGGGGAAAAAAATTAGGTTGCTCCTGCAAAGAAGAGTTCATCCACAAAAGAAAACATAGGAAAAACACATGAAACCTTGCGGGCTCCACCGCGTTAAGATATTTCAACAAGAAATAAGAAAGAGGCCAGAAAACACAGGTGGTTCTGATGTTACTGGAAAGAATTTACGTACAAACAAATTCTAGTACTGACATGAAGAATATGTTACCCATCTACTTCTAGTATTGGCATATAATTTTTCTGGGACATATAATAAGCTACTCTCGAAGTTGCTAATATTGACTTTTGCTGTCGATGCTACTCTCGAACACTTTGAAAGAAACATCCTTTTCCCATGAAAAAAAGCTTGCTTCACCTGGTCTTAAAAACACATGAAATCAGTTGTATCATGTAGGCATTTAGGAAAACAAGAAAAAACATGAATTGATCATGAAACTTCTGAAAAAACATCTTCTCCTGTAGGCGACTACTGTCAATACATCAGCTGCCTAAAAGCAATCATAGGAAATTGTTGTATTGACAACAGCTGCCTGAAACAATCATAGGCATACTACTGTAAAATACAGTCATTTAGAAACTATAGCTACTGATCATATACTTGACAAGAAACTTGTATATACTAGTTTGTAACAACTTGTGTCACTTTTTCATGTTGCGTCCGTGATTAAAATGTTGCCTAGATACAGTGTGTTAGTTGCTTGCCAAGTCCAACTAAACTTTCTCGCTTCTCTAGTTTGAAAAAATGTGCAGGGTGGAGATGATTGACCTAAATGAGCTGCCAGAAGACAATAACACTGAGTTCCAAATTCCTGCCAGCAATGATATTGGAGATCCTGCATTTTGCGCACAACAGAACATCCACCCAGGTGATGCTGAGTATGCTGAGTTTGTTGCGGAATATCCTAATCCTATGGTCACGCAAAATGTTGGCAAACTTGTGGCAGAAATAATGGATACAGGTGGGAACTCCCTTAATGCTGGGGGAGCCGCAGGTGGTAGAACTAACCCTGGAACAGAAGCAACAGAGACAGATGCGCGCACCCTTGATGGCACAGGTACTGCAAATGATACTGGAGGGACTGTTGGAAATGCATTGACCAGCTTGGGGGTGAGAACGATGATGAAGTTTGGTCACAACCTAGGGAACCTTACATTGGCATGATGTTTGACACTTTGGAAGGCGCCAAAGAACACTACAATGCGTATGCTTTACAGCTTGGGTTTTCAATCAAGATGAACACATCAAGGAGGTGTTGTGGCCACTGGTGAGTTAATAAAGCAGCGGTTTGTTTGCAACAATTTTCGGAAACCTAAAATTGATGATGGAGGAGTAGAAATTATTCCTGCCCTAGATGAGATTGTTGAACAAGGACATGATGTTGATGAAGAGGAAGAAATTGTCTTTCTTGGTGATGAGAGTAAACTAAAGAAGAAATGCAAGAAGCGGAAACAGGATACAATACAAACTGGATGCAAAGCTAAGATGGTGGTGAAATTATTGGATAGTCATTGGGAGGTGATTTACTTTGTTGCTAATCACAATCATGCATTGCTTGATAAGCCATCTTTGATTAAGTACCTGTGATCACATCAAGGGATCCCCCCTAGAAGAAAGGGCCTTCCTTACACATCTCCACAATTGCAATATAACTACAAGTTTGTGAAAACCAGACTGCACTTGCCTTGGTTTATTGTGTTAGTTGCTCAACCCCTGTACATGTTTTTGCCTGTATTATTTTTTCAATAAGCAAAATTTGGTTTCCCTCTTGTACTTGCCTTGCTTTAGTGTGTTAGTTGCCCAAAACCTAGCAATGTTTTTGCCTGCACTATTTTTTGATTGTGTAAAATTTGGTTTCCTCCTGTACTTGCATATGTTTAGTGTGTTAGTTGCTTAAACCATATAAAAAAGTGATTGCCTTGTGTTAGTTTAGATATTTTTCTCCTAAGTTTGAACCCAAACACTGATTTGCCTACATCTGATGCATTAGTTGCTTGCACTCTTATGTTACAAAAAAATGAAATGCTTCTACAAAAATTCCTTTTTTGTGCATCTTCTTGTTCAATTCTGACTTTAGTTTTTGGAAGAAAAAATGTTTGACTAACATGCATATATGACTTTGCCTATAGGTCGAATGATGCACATCATGTTAAATTTCTATGGGACAGAGCCGATTGTCCCTTATGGTACTTAGCATATTTCAAATCTAAAGTCAGAGTTGAACAACAATGCGACAAGGGAAGGTAATATGATTGAGATAGTTGACTACTTTAAATATCAGCAAAAAGAGGATCCAGATTTCTTTTACAAGATTAAGTATGATGGGGAGGACAGGGTCGAGAATACTTTCTGGGTTGACGATGCAGCAAGGAGGGCTTACATAGAGGCATACCACGACCGCATCTCCTTTGACACCACGTACATGACTAACATGTATAACATGCCCTTTGCACCATTCAATGGAATTAATCGACATGGGAAATCATTCATGTTGGGGTGTGGTTTTGTGAGGCAAGAGTTGGCTACAAGCTTTGATTGGCTATTTGGGACCTTTCTTGAGGCAATGCATGGTTTAGCACCAACAAACATCATTACTGACCAGGAATCACGATGTCACATTCGATTAAAGGGATGTTCCCAACAAGTATTCACCACAGTTGTCGTTGGCATATAATGAAAAGGCTCAAGAGAAGCTTGGCGCCTTGTTGGGGCAAAACCCTGGATTTTCGCAAGATTTCAACAGCTGCATTGACTTCAGCTTGACGCCAGAGGAGTTTGAGGTAGCATGGGCTGCTCTGATGTTGAAGTATGAGGTTATGTCTAATACACACTTTGAGACCCCGTATAAATACAGGGAAACATGGGTTCCTTGTTACTTCAAACACCAATGCTTCCCCCTCCCGCAGCTGACCCAACATAGTGAGAGATTCAACGTTGACCTCAAGCGATATGTGAACCCACACAATTCCATCTGCAACTTCGTCAAGCAATATTTGAAAATACAGACTCACATACTTGTCCGATAGGGTGGGTGTCGGTGTCAAAACCGGCGGATCTCGGGTAGGGGGTCCCGAACTGTGCGTCTAAGACTAATGGTAACAGGAGGTCGGGGACACAATGTTTACCCAGGTTTGGGCCCTCTCGATGGAGGTAATACCCTACTTCCTGCTTGATTGATCTTGATGATATGAGTATTACAAGAGTTGATCTACCACCAGATCATAGAGGCTAAACCCTAGAAGCTAGCCTATGATTATGATTGTTGTTCCTGTCCTACGGACTAAACCCTCCGGTTTATATACACACAAGAGGGGGCAAGGGTTACACAGAGTCGGTTACAGAGAAGGAAATCTACATATCCGAATTCCCAAGCTTGCCTTCCACGCAAAGGAGAGTCCCACCCGGACACGGGACGAAGTCTTCAATCTTGTATCTTCATAGTCCAACAGTCCGGCCAAAGTATATAGTCCGACTGTCCGAGCACTACAAAAAAATACACTTTCGTGATGATACGTGTTTGTCACAATAGCTCGCATTTTTTTGTCATGCATGTACATCCATGACAAATTTATGACAGAATCAAGATAGTCATACCTGTGTTGTCATAGAAGTGTTCCATGACATTACCAAAATTATCATCATGGAAGTGTCCACTTCCATGACGATAAATCACGTGTCACAGAAGTGCTTTGTTCAAGGGTGACCGACGCGTGGCATCCACCGTAACGGAACACCGTTAGGCTATCGGGTCGGGTTTTGGATTCGATAACCCGTTAACAACCCCGACCAATGGGGATTTCCACGTGTAAAATCATCATTGACTAGAGGAAACACGTGTCGGCTCATTGTTGGGACAGATGTCATCCACTCATTGGACAGAAGGTGCCTATGATACGTCGACACGTGGCACGGCCCAACAGTGGCCCATTCCCGTGAAAAGGCCGGCCCGTTTGACTTGGTCAAAAGATGGCGGGCCGGCCCATGTAAAGCCTGTTAATGGCCTGCTCGCATATAGCCCATTTAGAGCCCGCTAACCCAAGGTCCGTTACGCCCTATCCGAATTAGGCCCGGTAGCTTCATTTGGGCCATCCAATATGATTCCAGCCCGTTTTCACTTCTGGCTCATGTATGGCCCATGACGTCTTTCGGCCCATATGAGGCCCTATGTAACTCTTGGCCTATTAACGGCGCGTGGTGAAACTGGCCCGTAATGAACAGTGTATCACTTTATACCCATTAACGGCCCGTTATTCCGTTGGGCCGTTTCCAGCCCATGTTATCTTTTGGCCTTCTCAGAGCCCATTTATTCTTGGGCTCATTTCCAGCATTCGTTTACTTACAGCCCATTACTGTCATTTTCTGCTTGTGGGCCAAATTCAGCCCGTGGTTATAGTCGACCCGTTTTTGGTCCGTTAGTATGTTGGGCCATTTTCATAGCGTCATCAAATACGGCCTATTAACGATGGCCCGTTATGGTCGGCCCATGAACGGACGATTCCAACTCTAGCCCGTTTATAGCCATATTGCGGCCTGTTATTGGCCCATATTTGGCCAATCGATCATACTGCCCGTATAAGGCCAATTGATGATACGGCCCGTAGAAGGCCCATTGTTTCTACGGCCCGTAGAAGGCCCACTGTTTCTACGGCCCGTAGAAGGCCCACTGTTTCTACGGCCCGTAGGAGGCCCAGTGTCACTACAGTAAATATTAGCCCATGGTTATTGTGGCCTAGTTTTAAAAAATAGGTTATTGCAGCCACTAGCAAACCGCGGAAAAAGAACTGCTATGACTACAAGCAAACAAATAAACAAGACAACAAGGAAATAAATAAGCAAGCAACTTACGCTAGGCTATCACGGCTATCACACATATTACATCCACTAGGCATCAAAGTTCGCCACCAGTGCAAATAAACGCGCCGACAAAAGAATATACAAAACTGAGAGCACTTCAGAAGGCATTAGGCCTGGCTAGGTCGGGCCCCCCAAACAGCTGAAGAAGCTGAGTAGACCTCAGTTGTGTCAACAATAGATGCATTAACACTAGATTTAAGGCATGATGGTGCGCACGGCAGTCCTCTGACATCTTCATTGCATCTTTGACTTCAAGTCGGAGCTGAGCTGAAGCAAGCCTTTCCGCTTTAAGTTGAGACTGAAGAAGTCGAACTGATTGAGGCAACGACTGCACAGAGGTTGTCTCACACCTGCTGGTGAGTAGCTTCAACTCACTGTCTTCATCAAGACAGGACCTTGGGGTCATCTCGCTGTCCTCAAGATGGTTTGGCTCACTATCTTCCCTAATGATCTGCCTGGCGTAAGAGATACGACTCTGAAAGAGAAACAAGGAGACACGTAACAACTTTCACAATTATATAAGCAAACAAATGGATCTGTTCTGCATAAGGAACATGTTTTTACAACTACAATTTGAAACTGGTAGTTGTTGCAAACATCCAACCAGATGTAAACAGCAAAGCAAGCAACAATGGAGGAAATGATGCCTATCCAAATCTATACTAGAACAAAGTTTGAAGGCTTGAGAAGGATGAACTTACATTACATGTTAACACGGGCTGGACAAAGCCCTTCTCCATGTTGATGGAAGGATAATTCAATAAATTCCCCAAAGAAAATTCTTTATAAGCGTTGCCATTATTCTATATTTTGCAAAGAGTAAATATAGATCAAATAATATTGGAAGAAACAGAGGATAATGAAGCTCAGGTGCAGATTGATTATACATAATCAAATAGCAATTAATTAAGTCCAACGTTATAAGGCAAAAGGGAGAGAGGTAGTGACAAGAGCAATGTAGAGCCCATTATTGTTTTGGGATCGTATGATCCTTTGAGCAAGGAGATTCATCTGAAATTAGTTTTCATACAAGAGAGAAGGTAAGGCACAAGTAGAAATTTAGGAGTTCAAATTTTGAATTGATATAATAGATAGTACCTGACGCTGGGCTCCCAGCAGTTCTAATAGGGGGTTTGGCCACTGGAGTAGGAGTAAAGTGTGGTACAGTTGGGCCTGTGTTTTCTGTGGCTGCTGATCTATCTGATTTAACATGTATCACTACCTTCTCCAAATACCTAGTTTGTACTCCTTGAGGATCTGCACTCATCCTCTTCCTTTTGGACATCTATTATGAAAGAACAACATTTGACTGGAAAAACATAGTGTGACGACACATGGAAAAGGTACAGAAAATGGATAGGTATGGCATCTACTCATATATGGTGCTTAAACTAAGCAGATGGTGTAACAAAGTGGAAGTAATGCAAGAGGTCAGATGCAAAATATGTGCGACCAATACAACTTTGCAAAGTTAGAGCAAGCACCTTGATGGGTGAATAAGGTAGACCATCCTCCACCATGCCAAGTTTGTTAGCCAGTGGATCGTTCCGCAATATTCCTCTCGTGCGCCCATTCTCATATTCATTTTGATAATGTTCAATATCTGACATGCATGAAAACATAAAAACAAGTGAGATTTTCTTTGTAATGCAGAAGTGATTCTAATCCAATACTGCCTCCCTGTAAACCCCTTTCTGCTATCTCTGCAATTCTTTTAAAAGATGCCATGCATGCTGTAATTTGTTGTGTGCATTAATATAATGTGGCCTACTACTCAAAATATAAGAGCTCCAGAAGTGATGACACTTCGCAGATGACAGCTTCAACATATAGTAAAGAAGAACAAGTCGACCTGACCTGACAGATTCAAAATATACTAAGGGAGAACAACTCGACCTGACCAGTCGACCGCAAGAGAAGAGTATCATCTTAAAGAAGAGCAGAAGAGCAAGCAGATTGAAGATATTACAAGTCTTTCAATACAATGTCGGTTGGCCACCCATGATGAACCAGAGCGCACAGAGAAATACTATTCTTTCCGGTCTCTCCATATGTGGCTCACATGCATTTCGAAACTAAAGTAGGAACATTTAGCTAACCAATTAAACATCTCTCAGTTTTACTAATATCAGCAATAATATCATATATGAATTTGTACAACTAAGCTTGTTTAGCTCGATGGGTGGAGCAGTGCTATTACGACACGAACCATTTAGGCTGATTGTGGTCATCATAAAATGGAGAAAACATAAGCATGATGAGTACAATGTTGACCGTGGCAGTGGGATGGCAGATCTGAAGCTGCAAACCGCGCAAAGGGTAGTTAGCAACCAATGTTTGCTTTGAAATAACAACTAAGATTTGGTATGGACAAGAAAGTATGGTCAACAAGTGACAAAGAAATGCAATTATGATGTCTCTCTATATGTTGCGACATGCATTTGGAAACTCAAGTGGGACCTTTAGCTAACCAATTAAATGTGTTCGTCAACTAATGTCAGTATCATATCACAATCATATTTGAACAAGTAAGCTTTCGAATTCTGAGTGCGTGTTGTTTAGCTTGAAGGGTGGAGTAATGCTAGTATGACAGAAAGCACCTACGTAGATCATAGTATAGTAGATAAAAGGGGAAAACCCTAAGCATCAAGAGAAAAATCAGGAAAGTGGAACTAGCTGGACCAGTGGGTGGTGCACATGCTTTTCGAAACGAATATAGGAACATTAGGTGACCAATTAAACGTTCTCTGTTTTAGTGATATGAGCATCATATCAGATTCGTATTTCAACACGTAAGTGTCATGCCCAATATGCGACCCTATCCAAAAGGAACTCGAAGGTCCCACCAAAGGATAGACCCGCATATTGAAACGCTTTTGCAAGGTGGATATCATTACATCAACATTACATAATAGATGGGGATACATACATAAGGCATACAATGCCACTCGAATACAACATCACAATACAAAAGAGCAACATGCGACTACGGATGAAACACAAACATAAACTCAAACGACATCAACCCTGCTAGCCCAGGCTGCCGACCTGGAACCTATCCCCTGATCGAAGAAACAGCAGAAGAACTCAACGCAAGCAAGCATCACTCTCGCGTCATGATCATCGAATAACTTGTACCTGTAACTGTTGTTGTAGTAATCTATGAGCCACGAGGACTCAGCAATCCCATTACCATGGGTATCAAGACTAGCAAAGCTTAAAGGGAAAGGAAGGGGTAAAGTGGTGAGGTTGCACCAGCGACTAAGCATATATGGTGGCTAACATACACAAATAAGAGCGAGAAGAGAGCAAGCGGAACGGTCGTCAACTAGTAATGATCAAGAAATGATACTGAACTCCTACTTACGTCAAACATAACCCAGAAACCGTGTTCACTTCCCGGACTCCGCCGAGAAGAGACCATCACGGCTACACACACGGTTGATGCGTTTTAATTCGGATTTGGTGTCAAGTTATCTACAACCGGACATTAACAAATTCCCATCTGCCTATAACCGCAGGCACGGCTTTCGAAAGATTATACCCTGCAGGGGTGTCCCAACTTAGCCCATGATAAGCTCTCGCGATCAACGAAGGATATACCTTCTCCCAGGAAGACCCGATCAGACTCGGAATCCCGGTTTACAAGACATTTCGACAATGGTAAAACAAGACCAGCAAAGCCGCCCGATGCGCTGACAATCCCGATAGGAGCTGCACATATCTCGTTCTCAAGGCAACAACGGATAAGTCAAGCTACGAGTAAAACCAGCCCTCGAGTTGCCCCGAGGTGGCCCCGCAGGTTGCTCGGTTCGGACCAACACTTAGACAAGCACTGGCCCGGGGGGGGGGGGGCTAAAATAAAGATGACCCTCGGGTTGGCCGACCCAAGGGAAAGGGATAAGTGGTGGTGAGGCAAATGGTAAAACCAAGGTTGGGCCTTGCTGGAGGAGTTTTATTCAAAGCGAACTGTCAAGGGGGTCCCATAAATCACCCGACCGCGTAAGGAACGCAAAATCTGGGAACATAACACCGGTATGACGGAAACTAGGGCGGCAAGAGTGGAACAAAACACCAGGCAAAAGGCCGAGTCTTCCACCCTTTACCAAGTATATAGATGCATTAATAATATAAGAGATATTGTGATATCCCAACAAATCCTGTCCACCATGGAGCAATCTTCAACTTCACCTGCAACTAGCAACGCTATAAGAGGGGCTGAGCAAAAGCGGTAACATAGCCAAGCAACGGTTTGCTAGGAAGGGTGTCAAAGGTTAGTGGTTCATGGCAATTTGGGATGGCTTGATGAGCAAAAGATAGGTAACACAGCATAGCGATAGAACGAAGCAACTAGCATAGCAATGATAGTAGTGAGATCCAAGGTGACGGTCATCTTGCCTGAAATCCCGCTAGGAAGAAGAACGAGTCCATGAAGTAGACGAACGGGAGTAGTCGAACGAATCCTCACAATCGCAACATTACCGGAACTAAGAAGCAACACCGGAAAGAAACAAACGACAGGGTAAATGCACAAGCATAGTCATGGCATGATGCACAATCAAGTATGATGCATGTCCGTTTAATGAGGCATGGCATGGCAAAGTGCAACAAACAACACTACAGATTAAGTGGAGCTCAATGTGCAACGAGTTGCATATTGACGAAACACCACCTCGAGTTATTAGTTCGCTCTTGTTTATGCACCCAACAATATTAAATGTTGTTAAACATGGCAAGAGGTGAGGCATAAGTAAACTAACTATTTAGGCAAGTTTAAATGAGGCCGGAACAACGAACAACAATTCCGGAAAAACCCCATATGCCTATTTTAGATTCGGTGCTGTTCTGCCCTAAAACATATTTTATTGTTGTTAAACAAGAAAATAAAGTGCACCATGTTAAACTAGGCATTTTTCCACCCCATTTACATATATAGTTTAATTAAAACCGAGCTACGGTTATTTAGTTATGAAATAAATCATTTTAACATGCTATTTATGCAAAATAATGCAAACAGCAAGTTAAACATTTTAAACATGGATGAAAGTGGCATATTATGAAACTAGATAAAATTCTAAGCATTTTACATATACAGTTTGATTAATTTGGATGCATACATATTTAGTTATAGGCATTTCAAAACAGTGGCAATTCGGTAAATATGCATGCACTGGAAAATGGTAAAATACACAGAGTGGGGAAAAAATATGCACGGGCCCGAAGCATCACAATGCAGCGGCCCAGATGAGGATTCGGCCCATGTGGCTGTGAGAGTGTGCAAAATTATAGGAAAACATAGCAAAAATTGGGGCCACAGGGACTCGAACCCCAGACCACTAGAATGAATAGTGGTCGCGCTAGCCACTGGGCTAGCTGTGTGCTTGTGATACAAACTGCTCCCACGCTCTCTTGAGCTATCTAACGATAGGTCGAGCTTGGCCATGGCTGCACAGCGACAACCGACGACGAGGGCAAGCGCAAGCGACGATCGTTGGGGTTATGAACCTGCGGCGGGCGTGCGGAAACTGGCAAGGGAAGCGGTGGTGGGACGCGCGTGTGTTGTGCGCGTATGTGCAGAAGGCGCATGGGTGTGAGGAGCTCGAGCACCTCGTCCATGGCGTACAAGATGCAGTTGGCAGATGCAATCGGGGCAAGGCGAGGCCCTTGCCGTGCACTCGCGTGCGTGGGTGTGTGCCCTGAGAGGGTGCAGCCGTGCGGGAGTGTGCAGGAGCATGCGAGGTGAGTTTCCGAAACTCATCCATGGCGGATATGGAATCAGCGACTTGGGAAGACGACTACGATGACAAAATTGAAGCGGAGAGAGAGATGGGGAGGAGCGGGGCTTCACCGTGGGGGTGCTACTGGAGTCGTACGATGTCGACGACGGTCGGAGGATGCGCTGGTCGCCCGAGTTCATGACGTTGAGGAGGCAGAGGAAGAAGACGAAGACGTGGACGTGGACGACGGTGTGGAGGCGATCCAGTCCAGCCACCCATCGAAATCGGTCGGGAACGAAGACAGGGTGCAGGAGGACATGTCGAAGACGAGCTTGAGGCCCTCCGGCCACGAGAACGACGACGGATGTCGATGGTTTATCTCTCTGCTCTCGGTCCTCTGATTTGTGAAAGAAGAAGCAGAGGGAAGGGAAAGAGGTGGCAGCGGCGAGAGGGGAAGAGGGAAAACCTAGGAGGGCTCGGACGCCAAGAGGGGTTAAATAGGGGTGCGGGCACGGCTGGCTCAGCCATCGTGGCCATGTGCCTCGCTCGGCTGTGCGAGTTACTGAGAGAGAGAAAGAGAACAATCGAGGTGGAAGAAAGGAGCGGACTGGTGAGGCTAGCAAGCGGGCCCGGTGAAGTGAAAACAGTGCCAGCGTGGGAATTTTACCAGGAGGAGGGAGGCTGCGAGGTGGTGAGTGGGCCGGGGACGCGCACTAGTGGGCTGGACGATGACGCTCATGGAACCGGTGCTAGAAGGCTGGAGTCCAGGTAAAGCCCCTCTCCTGTATGCATTCTTCTCTTTCTTTCTTTCTTCAAACAGAAAACAGAGAAAACAAAATGCACATGGATAGGAGAGTGGCGTGTGAGATATGAAAATATCGTCAGGACCCTGGTGTTATGTGGAATTTGATAAAATTGAGTTGGGAATTTTTAAAGGCAGAAAAGTAAATCATGTTTGAATTAAATTCAAACTTGCTCCATTTTTGAACCCAACCAAAACAAGTACAATTGAGATCAAATTTGTCAGAGAGGTATAAGGCAACGAGTAAGATCACCAGGAAATAAATGAACATTAAAGGAGGAGGAAATAATGTCACTTGCGAAAACATGAAGGAAGAAGGAAGGAAGAGGTGATGATACATGGTGAAATGATGAGGTGGAGATAAGAAGAAGAGGGGTTCACACAAGAACACGCAATAAAACTTAAATATGCAAGCCAAGGCATGATGATCATGATGCAAATGCAACAAAAATTACATAGGCAATATCATGAAGCATAGAACAAAGCAAGGATGGTGCAATGCAATATAATATAAGATGGACATGATGCAAGATGCAAAAATGACAAGGCACTCAACATAATCATGGCATAACATATATGAATGAAATATGCAAAACAATTATGATAATGAAACAAACATAATGAACACACGTCAACAACTAAAATAAATGGAAGGACAACAGAAGTGTCGGTCTCGGGGCGTTACAACACTCCACCACTACGAGAGGATCTCGTCCCGAGATCTAAGATGGCACCGGAGGGAAAACAGAAAGGGAAGAGAAGAGGTAAAACTAAGTTGCTTCTTCGACAAATGAGTGAAACTACGAACCTTGAGAGGTTGAGCAATATAAAAGAAAGAATACAACAGAGATGAACGAGATTGCAAACAATCTGTTAGAAAAGAGGAACAAGGAACATTACGAGAACTTGAAGGTTGCAAAGACATGAATCAAGAGTTTAATGGACAAGATAGAATTCAAAACCACTCCGGTTAAAACTAGATAGAGAAGGAATAAGATTGATATAATTTGGGCAGCACTCCGACTGAAAGAAGAAGGAAAACTTGATAAGATGAAAAGCACTTGAAGAGATGACACAACACTCCGGTTAAATGGATAAGCACTAAAAGAACACGATCTTCACAATTCGAGTTGATGAGCGAAGAGAGCAACATCAAATGCCTCCGGAACGAAAGAAAAGAAGCTAGATTGTTGGGATAAAGGGACGAAGAAGAAAATGAAATCTTCTGCCACAAATGAACTTGGAAAGCATCCTTGCAAAGAAGAATTGAACGGAGTTGTTGGAAAATCAACAACGAAAAGCACAAGCTTGTAGTGGGCTTATGGAATCCTTCTCAAAATTGAGGTGAAATTCTGCCACTACGGAAACAAATAATATAACTGATAACACCGACGAGATGAAAAATTTCTTCCACCAAGAGGATAATTGGAGAACTTGGGTCATTAATAAGCACCACAATAGCATCATTCCTTAGGGAAGGCTTTAGGTGAAATCTATACCAAGATAACTCCAAAGAAGAGATTGATGGATTTAAAATACCTCGTTCTTGACAACATGTGAATCGCGAAACATGAATGAAAATTGTCAAGAATGATATAACACCACCTCAAAAGATAAGGTAGAAAGGATTGCACTTCGGAATGCAAGATAAAGAATGGTTGAACTCCTCAAAACAAAACATGTGTTGGGCACCATGTTTATTTTAGAGAATAGCCTGACGGATCATAACTTCAAGAGAAATCTTGAAGAACAATTGAAGAATGAAAAGAATCCTTGATGAACCATCATGTAGAGCCTCCATGAAGAACTCCGGTAATAGAAGGATGATAAAAAGAAAGAGAAGTTGAAAACACAAGGTGAAGCCTTGCGATAATTTTTTGATGGAGCTACGAAGTGAGTAAACTTTGAACTCCGGACAAGAAAGATGAATAACTTGGAACTGAGAATTACTTCCTGATGAACAAACTCCGGAAGAAGGAATTAATCACTTGGATGAAACAAGAATAAGAATTATGTCATGCCTATCCTTCACCAATTTAAATTGATGACAAGCAACAGATTTGGCCTACTACTTATTCCCATTGAAAAGATTAAAAGAGATATGGCGCAAGCTTGAGAAGGTGTTGATGGAACCACCGGTGGGATTTGGAAACAACGAATGAATGAATGAATTGATAGGATGACGAAGGAAGAGAAATCTTGAACGAACCACCGCAAGAATTGAAAATGAACAAAGCAAAGGCATAAATCACCGGGAAGAGTTGGGAAACGAATGAAGATACTTGAGGAGATTTAGATACATGAGAACAAAGAGATCATGAACTGATTAGAGGATATTTGAACGATTCACCGGAAGAATTAGAGAACGAGAGCTGAACGCTGAGAATTAATAATTCTGAGATGATTGGCTCCGGAGAATGAAACTGAAAAGACTCCTGAATTACTCCGGATGGTGAAACAAATTCTCACAATCGAAAACAATTATGAGAGGATGGCATCAAGCGTGAACCATGAATCTCTGGAAGAGCGGTTAAAGATTTAAGAGGAACTCTTCTTCGGTCTTCAAAATTCGAGAATGACGATGAGAAACACCACCATGAATTGTTGAGACACTCCAAAAGGATGAAAAAAACAAAGAGGTTGAGCCAACAATGAAATAATTTGAAAACGATCTTAGAGATGGCATGTGACTGATGAACTTCATTCTTACGTCAAACTCTGAAAAGACATTGAAATAGCTCCGGAATAATTAGAAGAGTCAGGTAAGATCCTGGGAAAAGACCTGTGGGTTAGGGCCACTAAAAGATACACCTTCGAAAAATTACTTGAAAGGGAAATTGCACCGGTTGAATTAAATGACTTGAATGAGATAACAACCTCGAAATATCTTGAACGGATTGAGAATGGAAACACAAGTCTTGTGAGATATCTTCAGCACTCCAGAACAAATAAATAGGAAGAAGTGAATGATTAAGAGGTGCATCGGCATGAGGAAGCATTAGAAACGAGGAAAGGAATATGATCAACACTGAAAGCTTGAAATTAATCCACCGGAGAAGAATACGAGAATGAAGAATGATGAACTTGAAAACTGTTGAGCATCTTCATTGGAAATCACCGGATAAGAACATTGATTGAAACGAGTGAAGAGACTTCACATGAATGAATGGATACTTGATTAAGAAATCTGGGTCCTTGAAGAAAAAGGGTGGGAGGGCGGGAAAACAAAGGCAACTTGGGGACGGATGAAACAAACACCATTGAGAAAACTTAGAAATGATCTTGGGGATGTTGAAAATGATCGGATCCACTTGAAGAGAAGCACGCTGGTTGGAAAAGAACTAACATGACAACCTCAATGATCAAGAAGGATTAGTACTCACATAGAAATATAGAACACCGCTTGAAAGGTATGGAATCAACACTTGATTTTGAAGCAACTCGACTACCACAAATAAAACAAAACAAAGGATTTGGCTTGTAGAATAAGCCGGAACAAACATATGATAGATCCCATATCGTATCATGTGTATATTGGAAAGATATCCTATGAGCTACTTGAATTCCCACCTATAAACTCCCGAAACTTCCTGGTTATGCAATCTGGTGTTGGGGATACAGGGGAAGCAATATATATCTCACCCAAACTAACAATACCTACATCCAAGCTGTATCCATCCGTCAACACATAACCAAGAAACCTTCAGAAATCATGTACCTCAACCTTCAAAAAGCATCCGTTATACGAGTTATGGCAATACTCCCGAACTCCCTAGTACTGGGTGACGTCGAGGTTATCTCACCAACAACTGCATAAAAGAGATTTTCGATGTCGGCAAAACTCAGGTATTCCAGAACTGCAACGATAAAATTGTGACGAAAACACCTCGGAGCTCAACTCCCCAGGTCAAAGCCACATAATAGGCAGGAGGCACCAAGAACAATGTTCTCGTCACAAAACCATCGGAACGATTCCAAGATACCCGCGTGATCCTAAATTTTTTTTAGTGAAATTTGAGGAGAGGAAAGACAAAACATCTACGTCAAGAGTCCTCACCAGAGCAACGAAGGGGGCTGAGGAGTAAAAAGAATCCTACTCTCCGATATATATAATCCTAAGACTCAAAATAGTTTTCTTCTAGACTCAACAACGGCGAACAATCAAGGGGGCTCCTCTGGTCGGTCGAGGCTCTGCTTACCAACTTGTCACGCCCAATATGCGACCCTATCCAAAAGGAACTCGAAGGTCCCACCAAAGGATAGACCTGCATATTGAAACGCTTTTGCAAGGTGGATATCATTACATCAACATTACATAATAGATGGGGATACATACATAAGGCATACAATGCGACTCGAATACAACATCACAATACAAAAGAGCAACATCCGACTACGGATGAAACACAAACAGAAACTCAAACGACATCCACCCTGCTAGCCCAGGCTGCCGACCTGGAACCTATCCCCTGATCGAAGAAGCAAAAGAAGAACTCAACGCAAGCAAGCATCGCTCTCGCGTCATGATCATCGAATAACCTGTACCTGCAACAGTTGTTGTAGTAATCTGTGAGCCACGAGGACTCAGCAATCCCATTACCATGGGTATCAAGACTAGCAAAGCTTAAAGGGAAAGGAAGGGGTAAAGTGGTGAGGTTGCAGCAGCGACTAAGCATATATGGTGGCTAACATACGCAAATAAGAGCGAGAAGAGAGCAAGCGGAACGGTCGTCAACTAGTAATGATCAAGAAGTGATCCTAAACTCCTACTTACGTCAAACATAACCCAGAAACCGTGTTCACTTCCCAGACTCCGCCGAGAAGAGACCATCACGGCTACACACGCGGTTGATGCGTTTTAATTCGGATCTGGTGTCAAGTTATCTACAACTGGACATTAACAAATTCCCATTTGCCTATAACTGCAGGCACGACTTTCGAAAGATTATACCCTGCAGGGGTGTCCCAACTTAGCCCATGATAAGCTCTCGTGATCAACAAAGGATATACCTTCTCCCAGGAAGACCAGATCAGACTCGGAATCCCGGTTTACAAGACATTTCGACAATGGTAAAACAAGACCAACAAAGCCGCCCGATGCACCGACAATCCCGATAGGAGCTGCACATATCTCGTTCTCAGGGCAACACCGGATAAGTCAAGCTACGAGTAAAACCAGCCCTCGAGTTGCCTCGAGGTGGCCCCGCAGGTTGGTCGGTTCAGACCAACACTTAGACAAGCACTGGCCCGGGGGGGGGGGCTAAAATAAAGATGACCCTCGGGTTGGCGGACCCAAGGGAAAGGGATAGGTGGTGGCGAGGCAAATGGTAAAACCAAGGTTGGGCCTTGCTGGAGGAGTTTTATTCAAAGCAAACTGTCAAGGGGGTCCCATATATCACCCGACCGCGTAAGGAACGCAAAATCCGGGAACATAACACCGGTATGACGGAAACTAGGGTGGCAAGAGTGGAACAAAACACCAGGCAAAAGGCCGAGTCTTCCACCCTTTACCAAGTATATAGATGCATTAATAATATAAGAGATATTGTATATCCCAACAAATCCTATCCACCATGGAGCAATCTTCAACTTCACCTGCAACTAGCAACGCTATAAGAGGGGCTGAGCAAAAGCGGTAACATAGCCAAGCAACGGTTTGCTAGGAAGGGTGTCAAAGGTTAGAGGTTCATGGCAATTTGGGATGGCTTGATGAGCAAAAGATAGGTAACGCAGCATAGCGATAGAACGAAGCAACTAGCATAGCAATGATAGTAGTGAGATCCAAGGTGACGGTCATCTTGCCTGAAATCCCGCTAGGAAGAAGAACGAGTCCATGAAGTAGACGAACGGGAGTAGTCGAATGAATCCTCACAATCGCAACATTACCGGAACTAAGAAGCAACACCGGAAAGAAACAAACGACAAGGTAAATGCACAAGCATAATCATGGCATGATGTACAATCAAGTATGATGCATGTCCGTTTAATGAGGCATGGCATGGCAAAGTGCAACAAACAACACTACAGATTAAGTGGAGCTCAATGTGCAACGAGTTGCATATTGATGAAACACCACCTCGAGTTATTAGTTCGCTCTTGTTTATGCACCCAACAATATTAAATGTTGTTAAACATGGCAAGAGGTGAGGCATAAGTAAACTAACTATTTAGGCAAGTTTAAATGAGGCTGGAACAACGAACAACAATTCCGGAAAAACCCCATATGCCTATTTTAGATTCGGTACTGTTCTGCCCTAAAACATATCTTATTGTTGTTAAACAAGAAAATAAAGTGCACCATGTTATACTAGGCATTTTTCCACCCCATTTACATATATAGTTTAATTAAAACCGAGCTACGGTTATTTAGTTATGAAATAAATCATTTTAACATGCTATTTATGCAAAATAATGCAAACAACAAGTTAAACATTTTAAACATGGATGAAAGCGGCATATTATGAAACTAGATAAAATTCTAAGCATTTTACATATACAGTTTGATTAATTTGGATGCATACATATTTAGTTATAGGCATTTTAAAACAGTGGCAATTCGGTAAATATGCATGCACTGGAAAATGGTAAAATACACAGAGTGGGGAAAAAATATGCACGGGCCCGAAGCATCACAATGCAGCGGCCCAGATGAGGATTCGGCCCATGTGGCTGTGAGAGTGTGCAAAATTACAGGAAAACATAGCAAAAATTGGGGCCGCTAGGACTCGAACCCGAGACCACTCGAATGAATAGTGGTCGCGCTAGCCACTAGGCTAGCTGTGAGTTTGTGATACAAACTGCTCCCACGCTCTCTTGAGCTATCTAACGACAGGTCGAGCTTGGCCATGGCTGCACGGCGACAACCGACGGCGAGGGCAAGCGCAAGCGACGACCGTTGGGGTGATGAACCTGCGGCGGGCGTGCGGAAACTGGCGAGGGAAGCGGTGGTGGGACGCGCGTGCGTTGTGCGCGTATGTGCAGAAGGTGCATGGGTGTGAGGAGCTCGAGCACCTCGTCCATGGCGTACAAGACGCAGTTGGCAGATGCAATTGGGGCAAGGCGAGGCCCTTGCGCGTGCACTCGCGTGCGTGGGTGTGTGCCCTGAGAGGGTGCAGCCATGCGGGAATGTGCATGAGCATGCGAGGTGAGTTTCCGAAACTCGTCCATGGCGGATATGGAATCGGCGACTCGGGAAGACGACTACGATGACAGAATTGAACTGGAGAGAGAGATGGGGAGGAGCGGGGCTTCACCGTGGGGGTGCTGTTGGAGTCGTACGATGTCGACGATGGTCGGAGGATGCGCTGGTCGCCCGAGTTCATGACGTTGAAGAGGCAGAGGAAGAAGACGAAGACGTGGACGTGGACGACGGCATGGAGGCGATCCAGTCCAGCCACCCATCAGAATCGGTCGGGGATGAAGACGGGGTGCAGGAGGACATGTCGAAGACGAGCTTGAGGCCCTCCGGCCACGAGAACAACGACGGACGTCGATGGTTTATCACTCTGCTCTCGGTCCTCTGATTTGTGAAAGAAGAAGCAGAGGGAAGGGAAAGAGGTGGCGGCGGCGGGAGGGAAGAGGGAAAACCTAGGAGGGCTCGGACGCCAAGAGGGGTTAAATAGGGGTGCGTGCGCGGCTGGCTCAGCCACCGTGGCCATGTGCCTCGCTCGGCTGTGCGAGTTACTGAGAGAGAGAAAGAGAACAATCGAGGTGGAAGAAAGGAGCGGACTGGTGAGGCTGGCAAGCGGGCCCGACAAAGTGAAAACAGTGCCAGCGTGGGAATTTTACCAGGAGGAGGGAGGCTGCGAGGTGGTGAGCGGGCCAGGGACGCGCACTAGTGGGCTGGACGATGACGCTCATGGAACCGGTGCTAGAAGGCTGGAGTCCAGGTAAAGCCCCTCTCCTGTATGCATTCTTCTCTTTCTTTCTTTCTTCAAACAGAAAATAGAGAAAACAAAATGCACAGGGATAGGAGAGTGGCGTGTGAGATATGAAAATATCGTCAGGACCCTGGTGTTATGTGGAATTTGATAAAATTGAGTTGGGCATTTTTAGAGGCAGAAAAATAAATCATGTTTGAATTAAATTCAAACTTGCTCCATTTTTGAACCCAACCAAAACAAGTACAATTGAGATCAAATTTTTCAGAGAGGTATAAGGCAATGAGTAAGATCACCAGGAAATAAATGAACATTAAAGGAGGAGGAAATAATGTCACTTGCGAAAACATGAAGGAAGAAGGAAGGAAGAGGTGATGATACATGGTGAAATGATGAGGTGGAGATAAGAAGAAGAGGGGTTCACACAAGAACACGCAATAAAACTTAAATATGCAAGCCAAGGCATGATGATCATGATGCAAATGCAATAAAAATGACATAGGCAATATCATGAAGCATAGAACAAAGCAAGGATGGTGCAATGCAATATAATATAAGATGGACATGATGCAAGAAGCAAAAATGACAAGGCACTCAACATAATCATGGCATAACATATATGAATGAAATATGCCAAACAATTATGATAATGCAACAAACATAATGAACACATGTCAACAACTAAAATAAATGGAAGGACAACAGAAGCGTCGGTCTCGGGGCGTTAAAGTAAGCTTTGGGTTGAGGTCTTGAGGAGCAGTGTTAGCACAACACGAAGCACCTATGATGATGGTAGTGAATATAAAGGGGGGAAACCATAAGCTTTACGAGTATAGTGCCTGTGCCATGGCGGATCTGAAGGTGCAAACCGGACAAAGCTACGTCGCAACCAATGTTTGCTTTCAACTAGCCACTACAATTTGGTATGGACAAGAAAAGTACAGTAAACAAATTATGATCTATTTTGCGGGTGAGATCAATAACTTAAGCAAATATGGAAGAGTACCACCTCTCTTGCGACGCCGTGTAGGCCTATGCTGATACGTTGAGGGTGCTGCGGGTGCGATGGTTGTCGGCGGCGGGAAAGAAGACTTTAGACGGCAGACGTCCGGGTCGGGGGATATATCCTGTTGCCGCGGACGAGGCGGTCGTAGGAGCGGCAACGGCAAGGTGGACGACAACGCCGATGAAGCGAGAGGAGGCGATGAAAGGATCCTGATCCAGCTCCGTGGATGAGAGACGTCCATCTCTTGCAGTGGACGACGGGGTAGGGGTAGCGGCCCGGACAAGGTGGAGGATGGGGTGGCGGACGGAGGAGGCTGGCTGCAGTGCGGAGGGTGTCGTGCCGCCGATGGTGTATGAATGGGGAAATGGGGGGGGGATCTCAAACTTTGGGACGCTCTTCTCTGAAATGGGGGAAAGTTACGAACTTATCCCCTGTTTAAAATTTCGGACATCGCGTCGGTTGGGGATAGGATGGTAATCTCGCATCTCCCAAATATTTGCCGGTAATTATTTTGGGCGAGGAGAGGGTGTTTTGCCGCCCACGATTGGCGCCCACGGTGTATGAACGGGGCTGACAGGTAGGGCAGTTGTGTCACATCTGATGTTAGTTACACATCTGCCCCTATTAAAAATATTAGCCTACATTGATTTCGGACGAGGAGAGTTTCTTTTGCCGCCCACCGTGTATGAATGGGGAAATGGAGGAAGAGACACATGTCTTTCGGACGTGCTTGAATCAAATGTGTTTTGCCACCCACATTTGGCACCCACCGTGTCTGAATGGGCTCAGAGGCCATCGTGTCACGTCTGATTGAAGTTACTAGTCTACCCCTATCGACAACAGTGTAAATCCGGTCGATAAGGATGTCAAGTGTCAGGGGCAGACAGTAATTTCCATCTCGCAAACACTTGCTTCGGGCAGCCCACAAATTATAGTGGGTGTTTAGCCGCTTCGTTCAAAACTTGGGAGCATTAGCATTCGCGTTTTCCCTGGGCCCTGGCAAACTAAATTCAAATCCAATTTGTATTCGATTACGAATATCCGTAGATAATTATACGTTTTGTTATTTATTTCTTCAAAACCACAACAAAGATTTATTCCACATTTATATATGATTATGATTTAGAAATGTTGTGATCTTCGAATTCAGTAGGTTGGATACACTCTGAGTCAAACAGTTATTTCATCCAATACAATATGCTCACACGAAAAACAGTTCACCTTATGTCAATCATACAAGTACTGAGGATTACCTCGCCTAAAAAATCCGGATCATTACAACACATGGACAACATAGGGGGTATTGCAACATAATCCATTCAGAGACATGACACAACATGCAAGTACAATAATCTAATGACAATTTCAACTGGTATCTAAAGAAGAACCGAGATTACCTTGGGCTTCAGATAGCAGAAACAGCAGGACCTCCTCCGTCTTCAAATGCAACATTCTTACTTCCTCCAGTTCTTGGGTTGCTTGCATAATGCGTGCCACTAATTCCGTAATTTCCAGCCTCAAGATAAAGATTACCTCATTCATGGCAGCCACACCATCTCTTTCTGCCTCTAGTAGAGCCTCAAGCACTATAATATCTGTGCTCAGACTGCTCTCCGGCGGTGTTGCCTCTGAACTGCTACCATATGGTAACATGGATGGCGCACTGCTTCCAGAAATAGATTCTGGGGTTGTACATTGTGTCCTAGTATGAACGACATCCTGAAAGGTTTCCGTTGGACATAAGTAAGAGATAGTTATCGTATGATCCAGGCAGTAAGCTTACATGGTAAACGACGGACGAATTATTGCCGAGCATGGCAAACTATATTTAAATGGTTCGAAGCAGCATCAGCCGAAAAGAAATTAAAATGGTAAGATGAAACTTGAAGGGAGTGTACCACCACTATATTTAAGTTGCCAAGGCATCTAAGCAGTTGAAATAATCTGAGAAAGCACTTAACAGTGTGGCCTCATATAAACTATGAAGACAGTATTGTGATGAAGTTGAGAGGAAAAGTTAAGGACTCAAATGAAATAGGCATGCATTTCTTTACGGTAGTACAGCAGGCACTGCTGACATATTGGCAAACCCAGGTATAGCGTAACAACAAACAAGCATTCGAATCAAGCAATACAGCAAAGCAGACAACTGAACTATTTGTAATTTGGTAGGATTACAGGTTGAGGGCACAAGCCAAGAAAGCATCCCACTCGCATTACATTTCACATGTACTAAAACACACTATCTTACCATATGTTGCTATGAAGCCTCGCTGCTGTTGCAATGTTCTTTGAAGATATTGTCAGCATCCCGTGGTTGCAAATCTAGTTATTGTAGTTTATTCTGCACCCTCTATTTAGGTAAAATTAAATTTAATCGCATGCACTGGTCCGAATTGATCATCAATGGTTCATCTAAACTAGGAAAGAAGGGTGTGTGCATACACGACAATATATCTGCTTCCCTCTATTTTTATGCTTGTTCGAGGTGCCAGCCCCAAAAGAACGAATATTTTGCTTGATGGGGTTGGCAGCTCCATAATTAATAGAAGCATCAAATTATTCATGTAACTTAGGAAGATCAAGAACACACAGACAAGTAATGAACAGAGGCTCGGAGCAGTGATGTAATATCTAGCATCAGAAAATGTAGGGTAAAACGAACAAAAAGCAGCAGAACCACATGCTAGTTTGCTGATGTGTGATTAAGCATAGAGAACATTAAGCAGTCTGATGGAACCAACAGGTGGCATCAGAACAAAACTAAAGCATATTAACTATATGTGCACTGTTATGTAATTTAGCACATGTAACATGTTCACTGCCAGAAGTATGGCCCTACAGGTGCAAGCAGAATAACGCGTCTCATGAAAAACTGAATGATGCCCTAAAGAAATTCAAAGGTGTGGTGCTTATGCTAGGAAAGTGAATGTAGGCACCGGCCGTTGGATAATAGTACCTGATTCTCGGTGGCGTATGGGTATCATTGTCATACTTGATAGCTAAGGATCGTCGATGGTGCTCGTGTTGCAGTTGAGTTTGGGCCAGCTGTCGCTGTCGCTAAAGCGGCTCCAATGCTACGGGTTGCGGCGCCTGTCGACATACAAGAAAGCTCATCTGTGGTGAGTGAACAGTTGCACGATAAAGATATAAAACGAAGGAATACAAATCGAAATAACCTGATGAGGCTGTGGAGTCGGTAAAGCAGGGCTGGTGGAGTTGAATATGGCGTCCGTGGAGCGGGTCCGGTGCAGTGGACGAAGGCTTCGGCGGGCGTGTTGTACAGTGCTTTCGGTGAGGCGGATCTGTTGCGGCGGACGAGGGCTTGTATGAAGGGCCAGCAAAGGGGCGGACGAGGGAGTCAGTGAAGGGCCTACGTTGTGGTGGACGAGGGTGCCGGTTAAGCAGATCCGGTGCGTTGGACCATGATGGTGGTCAAGGAGATCTAGAGCGGTGGACAAGCCAGTCGCTGAAGCGGCTCCGGTGAAGTGGTGAGTTGGCAGTTGGGGGTTCCAAGGTGCGGAAGGTAGATCCGATGGGGTGTGAGGTCCACCGCTGCGGCGGAGGACTAGATTCGGCGGCTTGCCGTGGTTGGGGGGTCGGGGAAGGGGAAGGGGAGGGGCTCTGGGGAAGAATGTTGGGGGCAAAGAGGGGAAAACAATGGAGTTACCAAAGCAACCCTTTTCCGTTCATGTGGCAGGGGTAAAACAGGAATATCACAGGGCTAAACTTTCGGGCGCGTGATATTTCTATGTGAGCGGGAAGTTTGAAAGCTTTTGGCGCCTAAAATTATAAGTATTATGCTCTCGTACGGACGACTATGATATCATGGCCGACAATTTGTTTATTTTGCACCCAAAAAAATGTGCAAGTTTTGAAAATCAATGTCTCCAACTCGAAACTTAGATTGTCCATTCAATTCAAATATGGATCATTGAGCTACTACAAGCAAATACCATCATACGGTCCAATTCAAATGAAATTCCAAATGTGTTTATCCTAAATATGATGACAAAAGCAAAAATGTGTATGTGTATGAATAAAGTGGATGATTACAAAGTTTGAACATGCCCGTATGTGTATATCTCTAGGTTTGATATATGAATTTGAAATCACGAAATCCCGGCTTAAAAAATGTACCTCCATTTAAATGAATTACAAAAGCTAATGATGGAGTCGAATTCCAAAATTCCAATCTTAGATTTGTAATTCTGGTACATCAAGGTATATCACACATGTTCAAAAGTATCGTTATCTCATAGTACAAACTGTGAAACAAATTGATCAACCATGAGTGCACAATATCTCAATTACGCTAAAGTCCCTCAAATATAGACACCTCACTCTTTATCTGAACTCACCCCCCCACCACCACCACGCACACACACACACATAGAGAAGTCGTTCTCTCCCCCAAACACCAACACACGAGCACATTAACACCCCTCTCTCTTCTAAAGTCCGAACCCCAACATAGGTCTCTATCACTTTGTCTCTCGGGCATGCACACATATCTTCCCTCACTCTCTAGGTCTCCCGCTATCTCTCTTACCCAAGCACACGCACTATGTAGAGTGTATATTTCCCATACATACAAAACGTCGCCCCCAAACGTCTATCTCCCTAGTTATGTGGTTCTCGCGCACTCACCTCACACACCACCCCCACTACAAACAAGCACACTTTGTCTCCTTGTGCACCACTCTCCTCTTTCTATCTCTCCCACATGCGGACCCGCCCCAGCTCCTTCCCTGTATACATATACGTCGTGACTCTTTGCATAGCTCCCTAATGTATAATCGTTCTCGATTTCACACATTGTTCTCTACACCATCTATTCTATATCTCTCATGAAGTCCCTATCACACATAAGATGACTCGCTTCCCTTGCGTCTCCGTTCATAGGCCAATTTCGGACAACATCAACATTGTCTCCCTATCTATACGCCATTTATGGACACAAACGACCCCTCTCGCCCCCTCTCTTCCTCTCTATCTCTCTCCGTCGCTAGCTCTCTCTCTCTCGCTCTCACACCCCTCTCCCACACACACACTCGATATCTCTTCCAAATAGTCTGCTCCCCCCGCCCGCACCCGTGCTATCCCGCTACTACACATGTCACACCATTCCCCCTTCCCTTATACTAGGTTTACATCATCAGTGGTCTCTCTACTCCACATACACTCTCTCCCTCTCACACACAAACGCGTGCACAAATACACACAGACACGCACAAACACCCATTTATCTGTATCCTCATCTCTCCCCATGTCCGCATGTGTATCTCACACACTCACTCTCTAATTATGTATATGTGTCTCCACGTTTCACAACACAAAGCCCCCATGTACATGTCTTTCTCTATCCTCCACACACATAGACACAAAGAATCTGTTATCATTGCCTCAGTCTCTAACATATCACACACGCACACTGTCTCTCTCTCTCTCTCTCTCTCTCTCTCTCTCTCACAAACACGCTCAACAAGGGTTTCCCCGTGAATAACTTACCGTCTATTCATCAACAGTCATGGCAGTACGACAAACACGAGATGTGAAAAAGAATAAATCTACACGTGCTTAGACCACCTAGTATGACTACTAGGACTAGACCAAGCCAAAAAGCGTGGCACCGTCACCCCAGCGACGGGAAAATCTTTGGTTTACACAGTCGAGAAGTCATTGTGCTAAGGCCCCAGATGCCGAGGCGTTGAATTGAATGTAGATGCAAGTTTACGGAAGCAAGTATCGATAATACGTTTGTATCTCCATACTTATATTTCTTCTCTTATAAAAAACCGAGTTGGTGATGATGGTACATGTGCCATCTTGCAATATGGACCGTCCGATCTATATCTGATAGATGGAAATTAAACTAAAAGATACCAGCACCCCTCTCCACATTTGCAGACAAGGCCTTCCCTCATTCATCCTTATCTCCAACAAACCTCATTGTTGAGCAATTAAGAAAGGAAGCCTCTGGAACAAACTGGCCTGGTGGCCGCTGCCGGCGTCGTCAATCCCCATGCCTCCGCTCAGTCCCCCACCAACCACCACCACACCCCACTCCTCTTCACCTTATCTCATATTTCTCGAGATATCATTAGTTTTTACACATGGGATTACTCCCGCAAGGGTCAATCACAACAAGTGTTTTATAAAAAAATGCATCTTGATGTTCCGTGCAATGCACGGATCTTGCTAGTACTCCTAAACAAGACTAAGTTGGTGATGCTGGTGTGTCTGCCATCCGTCGTTTATGACCATTAGATCTACATCTAACGATTGTGAGGTAAGTTGTTGCCTTTTCTCACCAACATCCCACTTTTCTACCAATTTGCAGAAAAACCCATTATTAGTATCTTAAAACCAACCACATCCCTCCCTGACCTCACCAAAACATCCCAAGGAATATATTCTAAATGAAACATAATATATCTCTAGTGACATATGTATATCAAAATTAGAGTGTTTTGTACCAAGTTTGTGAATAAGTATTATTCTAATTATGATTCCTTGCAACGGACATGAATATTGCTAGTATTTCCAACCATGCATTTTTTCCTAGTATTCCATAGTTTCGAGTTTTCCATCAAGATATTAGTCACTCATGGTTGATATTTATTTTCAATCATGTACACATATGCGCTATGTAACTAGCCCTGCTTATTGGCTTCCAAAGCTTAACTTTCACTCCTACTTACAATATGTAGAGTATTTAACAAAAAACTACCACTTTCAACCAGCCCTAGGAAGAATCTATTGTACAAAAAATAGCAAAAACATACCCAAAATTTCTTAATCCACGCCAAAAACTACTACCTAGTACTCCTACCAATTAGGTTTGTTTAAACCCATTTATGACAGGGTTGGCCCACACGTTCGTGCTGACGAGGCAGCTTAAACCAACACATTTTGTTTGACCGTTGACACGAGGGACCCACATCTGACCTTCTATCCTGTTATTCCCCCTCAAATCATTATTTTTCCTGAACATTACTTCAAACAGTACTGATGCGTGTTCGTCGGTGGCGCCAGTGATGAGCGAGTTGGCCGCCGCTCCGCTGGACGGGCCGGACGCCGCGCTGGCCTCCGCACGGGTTGGCAGGCTGGCTCGAGCGTGCTCACGAGCGAGCGAGCCGCCGCGCTGGCCTTCGCTCGAGCCAGATGGCTAGCCTTAGCGCGGCGCGCATGAGCAAGCTGCCGTGCTGCCGTGCCAATCTAGCTAGCAAACCTTGCAGAGAAGCAGCTAGACGGAGCTATCTTGGCTAGCTAGCGGCCGCGAGCGCCGGACGGAGCTAGCATCCGGGCTGCCGCAACATGGGCTCCGCACCGCTGATGGTTTTGACCTCGCCTTATGCCGGCGGCGGTAGTTGCGTCCCATGGCCGAGGATGACTAGGTGGACGGGCCGGAGGTAGGAGGTCACTCGAGGATTTTTGTTGGTAAGAGCATGTACAATGGTTGATAAGGTAGTCTTATCTTAAGTCTGCCACGTATGCAAGTGGTAGTAGTTTCTTGGCATTTTAGTGGTTTCTTGCATTATAGGGGTTTCTTGTAAGGAACAATGTACGTACTACTAGCGACAAAAGGCGATTCTAGGTTGCGTTGTACTCCAACGAGTACTACTAGTGGTCGCGGGAGTGTATACCTCATTTTGTGGGTTCGATCCCGGCCGAACGCACGGCGGCCTTTTTTTAAATAGTACTACTACACTTCGCTGCAAGCCAATATTTTACACGGGTAGTTTGAGTTTTGAAGTCAAACGGACGTGCGGCCCCACAATCTGGGTGCACCGGATAGCCTACCCACGTGAACTGGTTTTCCTTCCCAGCATCCCGTGGCTCGCGTTCTCGCCCTAGCCGCACCTCGCTTGCAGCTTCCTCATCAGCTAGTAGCATATCTAAACTAGCGCCTCCCAATTAAGCCCGAGGAGCCGGAAAATCCTGGCGGGGCATTGGGAACTGTGCAATATGGCTCTGCACGTAAAGTGCTCTACTACTACTCTGTAGCTTGTGGCGTTGCACGCATGGACTTCACTCCATCATCGGCTCTACTATAAAAGAAATTCCTATTGACATGTTTTTTTAAACGGAGGCAAAAGCTTTGCTTCATCTCTTCATAAAGAAGGAACTACTAACAAAGTTCGACGAGATCCATTACACCTCCACAAATGGAAGCGAAAAGCCTAGTCTCACTGTATCAAATAACTCAAATGTTCTGCCCCCGCAGTAACCATCGCTGATAAACAGGCTGCTAGTGTGTGCATGAGAGGAGCGACTGAGTAGGCCAGCTACATGAGAGGAGCGGCTGAATAGAGCACCGAGAGTACCCACTAGGCCACTATGCAGGTGTACTTTCCCTGCATTGATAGTACAACGGTGGTTCTAGAGAACAGTAGTACCCTCCACTTCCAACTGTAGCTCCTTGGCCCTGAGATTCAAGAGTTCAAAACTGGTGCACTATACTAGAACTAGACAAGAAGTACAGTACATCACACTACTAGTTGAGAAAAGTAGTACTAGTACTGCTATAGTACGAGTACGTACTCCTCTGTCACATAATGTAAGACATTTTTTGACACTAGTTGGCGTGTACAAAAAATGGCAAAAACATACCCAAAATTTCTTAATCCACGCCAAAAACTAATACCTAGTGCCAAAAATTTCTTACTAGTGCTATTATTTACAGTATAATGCAATCCCGTAACGTTCCATAATGCTAGTACTAGTAGTAAATAATAGCCTCACCCCTTCGCTGAGGAACGATCTATAGTTGGAAGGGACCAGGCCCTGCGGTTACTACGCTCTTATCTCCTCCTCTCCAGTTCCCCTCCCCCAAAGAGAAGGCAGTTCGTCGCTGCTCCCATGGATTTGCCAGGCGGTTCTCCTCCTCGTCGGGGCTGGGAGACCTTGGACGACGATCCTCTGGGAGAAATTGCACGCCGCCCTGACGTCCTCACCGCCGCAAGACTCGGTGCTTCCTGCACCAACTTTTTCAAGACACTGCTTAAACAGGCTTCGGAAAAGGCCATGCTTGTTGGTCTTCCATGCATCCTCGAGGAGAAGGTTCTTCTATGGGACAATCCTTCGAACAGTCCACCGCTCCCTGGCCATGGTTGCATGTTGACTCCGCTAGAGTTGCCGACGTTGAGAGGTAGTCGGATTTTGTCCGATGAGCAGGTCAATAATGGAGTTCGATCATGTAGTACTTAGTTATTCCATTTGCATCCCGTAATTTCTTCGCTGCCCACTGTCTTATATATAGGTCTGGGTTGGTGCCAACGAAGATTGCCTTGCATACCTCCGGCCGGATACCACCATCATTTTGCACAACATCCACAACAGTGCGGCCGTTCCGGTAGACCCCTTCACCATTGGGATCAGTCTTCTGGACTGGCTGGGCTTGAATACGTATGATGATGCCTACATGAGATTGAAGAAGATAGCAATTGCGGACCCGCCGACAAAGCGACACGGCTACGACAATTACTATCTCATCGCGATGTTCGACATAAGGATTGCCATCAATGCAAGAGGCAGTAACGGCAGAGGCTGGCGCATGTTGGCGGCGGCAGATTTGTACCCCTACACGGTCGAAGACGCCGTGCGCCATCTAGGCCGCATCTTCACGGTGACAAGCCAGGGGACTTGTTTCATCTGGTTGCCATCCTACGGTACGGGAGATTACAAATGGAATGCACAAACCATCATTTGCATCCCTAACGGTACTCCATTATTTTGCAGGGACCAGTCATCCCCCGATCAAAATAAGATCGCCGATCCTGGATGTGCATTTGCATCCGCGATTCGGTCTAACCTGGAACCTTGTAGCTGACTTTGGCATATTGGGATCAACTATCTTAGCAATCGTTACCCATGGTACCACTGATGTGCAACATGGTCACACAATCTACCACGTTCGGACCGTCACCATCTACCGAGGTATTCCATTTTTTAACCCTCTCGCCTTCTCTTTCATTGTTGTACTAGTAGTATACTTAGTAGTACTAGTAGGCGTACTTTTTACCTTGGAGGACGCGTATAGCTAGCTAGGCCCTTGAAGACTTGAACCCACACAATTTTTGTTTTTCCATGTCTTACTATCTCATCCATGTAGCCAAGACTGTGGCTATATATAATAAGCCGGTTATTTTACTTCCTCTATACCGGAGTAGTTGAAAGCACAAGTGCTCCCTAGGTGGTTTTGGTAATTAATGACAACATATCTCTTGTTGGACTAACACTTTTATCTAGTATATTTCAGACAAGTTCGACAATGGAGTGGCATGGACTAAAGGATGTGGGAACTCCTTCAAGATGCTAAGGACAAAGGATTGGCTCAAGCTTCAAGCTCAAGACTCTTCATTTTACATTTTAGTGATCCAAGATCACATTGAGTCTATAGGAAAAGCCAATACCATCAAGGAGGGATGAGGTGTTGCTTAATGAGCCTCTTGCTTCAAGTGCTTAGTGATATGCTCCAAATACCCTCAACTACTTTCCCATTTCCACACATATGTCCTAAACCTAAAGTCAAACTCGGCCCCACTGATTCTTCCTATCCGGCGCCACCGAGTTTTGATATCTTAGCCACTGCCACAAACCCTAGGCAAATCGGTCTCACCGATAGGGATCTCGGTCTCACCGAGATGGGATTGTAATCTCTCTGTGTATGTCCATTATCAAAATTGGTCTCACCGATTTTGAGCAATCGGTACTACCGAGATTACAATGCAAACTCTCTGGTTAACCTATTATCAAAATCAGTCCCACCGAGTTTGATAATCGGTCAAACCGAGTTTGATAATCGGTCAAACCGAGTTTGCCTGACCAACTCTTTGGAAAGCTTATTACCAAAATCGGTCCCACCGAGTTTGTGTAATCGGTCTTACCGAGATTATGTTATGCCCTAACCCTAACCGAATCGGTCCCACCGAGTTGCATTCCGGTCCCACCGAAAATCCCTAACGGTCACATTATTTGCTAAATCGGTCTGACCGAGTTTAACGATTCGGTCCCACCGAGTTTGGTAGATTGTGTGTAACGGTTAGATTTTGTGTGGAGGCTATATATACCCCTCCACCTCCTCTTCATTCGTGGAGAGAGCCATCAGACTAAACCTACACTTCCAACTTACCATTTCTGAGAGAGAACCACCTACTCATGTGTTGAGGCCAAGATATTCCATTCCTACTGTCGGTGTCAAAACCGGCGGATCTCGGGTAGGGGGTCCCGAACTGTGCGTCTAGGCGGATGGTAACATGAGACAAGGGACACGATGTTTTTACCCAGGTTCGGGCCCTCTCGATGGAGGTAAAATCCTACTCCTGCTTGATTAATATTGATGATATGGGTAGTACAAGAGTAGATCTACCACGAGATCGGAGTGGCTAAACCCTAGAATCTAGCCTATGGTATGATTTTTGTTCGTCCTACGGACTAAAACTCTCTGGTTTATATAGACACCGGAGAGGGCTAGGGTTACACAGAGTCGGTTACAATGGGAGAAGATCTTCATATCGTATCGCCAAGCTTGCCTTCCACTCCAAGGAAAGTCCCATCCGGACATGGGACGGAGTCTTCAATCTTGTATCTTCATAGTCTGGGAGTCCGGCCTAAGGCCTTAGTCCGGCCATCCGGACACCCCCTAATCCAGGACTCCCTCAGTAGCCCCTGAACCAGGCTTCAATGACGACGAGTCCGACGTGCAAGTTGTCTTCGGCATTGCAAGGCGGGTTCCCTTGCAAATTCTCTGTATCCGTCGAATAGTGTCCGGCTTCCAGTGTGTGCTGTCCTCCTCGGCTTCTGTGTCCCATAATAACCATCTTCCACGCGTCAAGTGAATGCGAAAAGCCAGGGGGTTTTCTTTTCACTTACCCCCCCGATTGCGTTAACGAGCCGCCCATAAAAGAGACGGGGATTTAGATCCAACTCGCACCATCTTCCCTCCGCGAGTCTTCATCAGAGTGCCTCTGATAGAGATCCATTCCAACATGGCCAGTCGATGCCGCTCCTCCTCTCGCTGCTCCAGCCCTCGGCCCGGAGATTGGGGGCGGTGCTCCGTCCCACATAGCAAGTTAGTAGTGCTTCAGTCCAAGGGGCTTCTTCCCCAGCATATATGGTCCCCATTTGAGCCGGGATTGCTGCCTATAGCGGCGGAGAGCAGGCGGAGGGCGTTCCCAATCCCTCTCAAGGAGAGCGGGTATGCCTAGTCCCTTATTTGTTGAGAGGACTAGGATTCCCAATTCATCCGTTTCTCCGAGGGTTGCTAGAGTTCTACGGCCTCCAGCTACATAACCTCACGCCCGCCTCCATTCTGCACATCGCGGGCTTCGTGGCCCTCTGCGAGCTGTTCTTGGGTGTTGAGGCCCATTTCGCGCTGTGGAAGAGGTTGTTTTGCCTTGTGCCCCGTTCTTAGGAGGGGTCTATTTATCAGGTGGCGGAGCCGAACTATGGCGCATCGCCGGGACCGGATATCTATTCCGCACCCCAAAGAGGGCGTCCGAAGACTGGCCCTCGGAGTGGTTTTATATAGATGACGTCCCCCTGCCGGACCCTGTACGGATCGGATTCCCCAAGTTCAATAATGCCCCGTTGAAGAAGCGCCTGAGTTGGCGCCCACGGAACCCTCAGAGGGAAGCTGACAGGGACGTCCTGTACTTGATGAGCCGGATAAGGTTGTTGGCTCACTCTGGACTGACCATGATTAAGGTCATGGCTGTATGCATTACGCGAGGGGTGCAACCGCTTCAATATAGAGGCCACCCCATGTGGGATTTCAATGGGGAGGATGACGCCACCTGGTGCGGTCGCAGGGGGCCAGATTCAGCCGCCACTCTAATGAGAATCTTATCCGCTTTGTACAAGGGGGAAGAGGAAGAATTCCTCCGTGTCAACCCGGAAGGCGGATTCTCTATGTACAATCCTCCTAGTTGGGTGAGCGGACACTTTCACTTGCCTGTCCGTTTGTGAAATTCCCGTAGTTGAGTACTTAGACTTAGTAATGTTCAAACGCAGGAGCTGTGCTAGGCTGTGAAGGAAATAAACAGCCCTGCTCCACAACCCGAGGACCCGGGACGGCCCCTCGATCCGGACTCCCAAGAAGATCCGGACTTATGCGTGGAGTTGATTGATGGAGTATTTCATCAGTTGAGCAAGGATAACTCCTTAGTGGCCATCACGACCGACTATCCCGGAATACTTCCAGCCTCCAAGGTAACTAAGACCGAAGTCCCAGTATTCTAATGCTTTATCTTGCATGTCGTGTACTAACAATGTTTCGCAGGGTAAATCCTTGAGGCAGAAGGCCGAGCCCGCGGTGGGCAGCCAACAAGGGTCGCATAAGCCAAGCGGGCCAAAAAGAAGTGCGGACCAGATCGAGATTCCGGCGCAACGGTATGGCGTGCGGTTTTAACGCCTAGGGTTTACACCCTTGAGTCTTACTAATGCTCATGATTTTCTTAGGAAGAAGAGAGCCCGTCGGACTATGTCCACCGGCCAAGGTTCGAGGCCGGGTCCGGAAGCGGAGACGGACACGGGACGCGCCTCGGGCGCTCCTCCGATAGAGGACGCCGACAGGCTATCTGCCACTAATTCGGAGGTGGAGAGTGCCCTGAACCACAGGCGTCGCTGGACTATTCTTCGTGACGCGTGTTTTTCCCCAGAGGTGTTGGACGCCTTTAACACAGGAGATGCGTATCTCCGTGCTGCTCAAAATGGTCTAGACAGAGCCACGGAGCAGTATGTGAAAGACATACAGGTGAGTAAAATTGAAGGTTATATATGTCAGTAGCCCCCGAGACTTGAAACAGTGAAGATAACTGTTTGAAGGATCATGTGCTATGCAGTGTCTTACAAAGAAGAACACGCAATTGTCCCAGGAGCTCGAAGAGTGCAAAGCTCAGCTCGAGGCCGCATTGGCCACTTCAGAGAATGTCAAGGGGACGTCCGCAGGTAATATGTGCTTCGAAAGGTACCTCCGTTTTGAAATGCGGCAGGCGTGCGACCCTGACTATAATAATGTAGATGAGGCCGGAGTAAATCCGGACCAGCAACAACTCCTACACCAACTAAAGGCTGGCGAGAACATGCTGACGAGGGTGAGGCAAGAGAAGAACAAGCTTCAAGACGCCAATACCCAGCTAGGCGAGGAACTGAAAGATGTTCGTATTCAGCTATCTTCTACCGTGAAGGAGAATCGGCGACTTCGACGTGACATTTTTAGTAAGTGCTTGAATGAATCTTTGAAAAAATAATTCGGCGAGGAAGTCGATTGACAGAGCTATGTCTGTAGGTCTGCTGACAGGTCATCCAGCGGAGGAAATGCCCGGTTCATCGGGAGACCTTCTTCCCGAGCTGTTGCAACTACACGAGCGAGTTCGGCAGGCAATGCAAGGCGTCATCCAGGCTATGTGGCCATCCCTCTCCGTGCCCGAAGGCCTTGAGGAGCTTGCCAAGAAGCTGGAGGGAGTGCGGCAGCGCTTCCGGTTGTGGAAGGCTTGCCGTCAAGGTGCCAGAGAGGCCTGGGCCATGGTGAAGACTCGGTACACGAAGGCTGACCCAAACCACATGGCCGAGATCGACCCTATAGGTCCGGACGGAAAGGAGATCCCGGTAAGCTTGGCATATGGCCAGGTGGAGCTGGCTGGAAAGTATTCCCAACAGGACAGTAAATTAGACCGCCTGTTGGATGGCATTGAAGAAGAATATGACGAGTTGGATTGACTCTGTAAAAATGACATAAAATGTCCTCTAGCCGGATTGTAGATCGTTTGTCATTGCGGACCTTTTCGCTTCGACCTCTGGACCCTATAGTCCGGAGTGTGTCCGAATACCCTCTTGGTTATGTAAGAACCGGGGCATGCATGGAGACTAGGCGTAGGGGTCATAAGTGCTTTAGCAGACAAGTGCCCAACTAGTTATGTTACATTACATGGTTAGTAAGAAACATCTTCCAGAGAGAATAGTTCATTAGGGGTTCCTTTTCCTAGGAGGCATGCCCTAAAGTGCATGTCTGAACTGCCGGAAAGAGCAGAAAAGCATCTGGGGGCAAATGAATAAATACGAAAGATCATCTTTTAGTTCACCGATCGAATATTCCCTTAAGAACGCTAGCTTTCGGCTTCACCCAGTCTGAGGTACACATCCGGCTGACCCGGCAGTAACAATCGTAGAGGTGCTCCCTTTACCACCTAGCCGAACGAACGGGAACATAGGGGTAAGCACAGGAGCCAGGCAACCCAGCTTGGCCAAAACTTAAGTCATGTCGATGCATATAATGGTGTATAAAAGGTTCATGCGGAAGCATCACACATGTTTTGGGCATGAGGCCCGTTTTATATAAGCTTCTTGGTAGAGAAGCCCCCAGGTATTATGAGCGCAAGTAGCGCGTCGGGTGTGTGCGAATATTGCACATGCAAGCCCCTAATGGCTTGTGAGAAAAAAGGGTAGGGAGAAGGAACAAAATCCCGGACTGCCAAAAAATAAAAATAAAAAATAAAACGAAGGGACGAGGGAAGGAGACGAACACGGAGTCCGGTGCTAGGCGTAGAACCTTCGTAGGCGTGCTGCATTCCATGGGTTCGGCTCGAGTCGGTTGTCCGATGTGCCTCACAGACGGTACGCTCCACCGAATCATTACTTGGTTGATGATGAAGGGGCCCTCCCATTTGGGCTTTAATTTATCCTTTTTCTTGTCCGGCAGGCGTAGAACTAGTTCGCCAATGTTATATGTTTTGGCCCGTACTTCTCTGCTTTGATATCTTCGAGCCTGCTGTTGATAGAATGCGGAACGAGCCTTTGCCACGTCGCGCTCCTCTTCCAATGCGTCCAAGCTGTCCTGCCGATCGAGCTCGGCTTCTCTTTCTTCGTACATGCGCACTCGAGGTGAGTCATGGATTATGTCGCATGGCAGTACTGCCTCTGCGCCGTATACCATAAAAAATGGTGTGAATCCGGTAGTGTGATTCGGCGTGGTCCGCAGCCCCCAGAGTACGGAGTCAAGCTCCTCTACCCAGTGCGTGTCAGATTTCTTGAGGGATCGCACTAGTCTGGGTTTGATGTTGCTCATAATGAGACTGTTGGCCCGTTCGACTTGACCGTTAGTTTTAGGGTGATAGACCGAAGCGTAGTCGAGCTTGATGCCCATGTTTTTGCACCAAAGTTTGACTTCATCGGCCGTGAAGTTTGTGCCATTGTCGGTTATGATGCTGTGGGGGACGCCGTAATGGTGTACGACCCCGGATATGAAGTTTATCACTGGTCCGGATTCGACCGTCTTTACAGGCTTGGCTTCTATCCATTTGGTGAATTTGTCCACCATGACCAGTAGATATTTTTGCTTGTGGGTTCCTCCTTTAAGGGGTCCAACCATGTCAAGCCCCCAGACCGCGAAAGGCCAGGTAATGGGTATAGTTTGTAGGGCGGTAGGCGGCATGTGGCTTTGGTTGGCGAATAACTGGCAACCAACACATCGTTGCACTAAGTCCTAAGCGTCTGCCCAGGACGTTGGCCAATAAAATCCGGTACGGAAGGCCTTGCTTACCAGGGCCCGGGCTGCGGCATGGTGCCCGCCGAGTCCGGCATGAATTTCAATCAAAAGGTCTCACCCTTCCTCTTCGGAGATACACCTTTGAAGGACTCCGGTTGTGCTTTTCTTGTAGAGCTCTCCCTCGTGGGCTTTGTAGGCTTTAGATCGCCGTACTATGCAGCGGGCCTCGTTTTGGTCCTCGGAAAGTTCCTGCCTAGTTAGGTAGGCTAGGAATGGTTCTGTCCAAGGGTCAATGACTGCCATTATTGCGTGGGCTGACGGTGTTGTTTCGTCGGCGGAGCCCCCAATTGTGTCAGAATGTTCGGTGAGGGGTAGTGTAGTTGTGTCCGGGCTATTGTTTCCGGATTCTCCTTCCCATGATACAGATGGCTTGAACAGCCTTTCTAGGAAGATGTTGGGAGGGACGGCCTCGTGCTTGGCGCTGATGCGTGCCAGCACGTCTGCTGCTTGGTTATTTTCCCGGGCTATGTGATGAAATTCGAGCCCCTCAAACCGAGCTGACATCTTTAAGATGGCGTTGTGGTAAGCTGCCATTTTCGGATCCTTGGCGTCGAAGTCTCCATTTGTTTGGGATATTGCAAGATTTGAATCTCCGCGGACCTCTAGGCACTGATTGCCCATGGAGACTGCCATTCGGAGGCCATGTAAAAGGGCCTCGTATTCGGCTGCGCTGTTGGAATCCGTGTACATTATCTGAAGTACGTATTGGACTGTGTCCCCGGTTGGGGACATCAGAACGACACCAGCCCCCAGGCCAGCCAACATTTTGGAGCCGTCGAAGTGCATGATCCAGTTGGACTATGCGCCGTATTCTTTAGGGAGTTCAGCTTCAGTCCATTCGGCTTATAGGTTATGTCGAACGGGAGGAGCTCGATGGCCCATTTGGCAATCCGGCCCGTTGTGTCGCGGTTGTTTATAATATCATTAAGGGGTACTTCAGATGCCACTGTTATGGAGCACTCTTGAAAGTAGTGTCGCAGCTTCCGGGATGCCATGAACACCGCGTATGCTATCTTTTGATAATGTGGGTACCGTGGCTTGCATGGCGTTAGCACAATGGACACGTAGTACACTGGTTTTTGGAGGGGGAACTTGTGTTCGTCCGCTTCTTGTTCGACGACGAGCACCGCGCTTACAACTTGATGGGTTGCCGTGATGTATAATAGCATTGGTTCGCCCGTGTTGGGCGCGGCCAGGACCAGATTTGTTGCCAGTATGGCTTTTATTTCTTTGAGTCCGGCCGTGGCGGCATCCGTCCACTCGAAGTGGTCGGTGCACCGCAGGAGGCGATAAAGGGGTAATGCCTTTTCTCCTAAGCGGGAGATAAAGCGGCTTAGAGCCGCCATGCATCCTGTCAGTTTTTGTATTTGTTTGAGGTCCTTTGGGGTATCTAATTGTGACAGAGCTCGGATCTTGGCTGGGTTTGCTTCAATTCCTCTACTGGATACGATGAAGCCCAGGAGCTTTCCGGCTGGTACGCCGAAAACGCATTTTTTCGGGTTGAGCTTAATGTCATATGTTCGGAGATTGTCGAACGTGAGCCTCAAGTCGTCTACTAGGGTATCGACATGTTTTGTTTTGACGACCACGTCATCTACATATGCTTCGACTGTTTTGCCGATCTGGTTGGCCAGACATGTCTAAATCATGCGCTGATATGTTGTGCCGGCGTTTTTGAGCCCGAAGGGCATCATGTTGAAGCAGAATGGGCCGTATGGGGTGATGAATGCCGTTGCGGCCTGGTCTGACTCTGCCATCTTGATTTGATGGTAGACAGAGTATGCATCGAGGAAACACAATGAGTCGTGTCCTGTGGTGGCGTCGATGATTTGATCAATTCGGGGGAGTGGGAAAGGGTCCTTTGGACATGCCTTGTTTAGGTCTTTGAAATCGACACATAGGCGCCAGGATTTGTCCTTCTTTGGTACCATCACCAGGTTTGCTAGCCAGTCCGGATGTTTTTTATGTCTCTGATGAATCCGGCTTCCAGCAGTTTTGCTAGCTCCTCTCCCATGGCTTGTCTCTTGGGTTCGGAAAAATGCCGTAGGGTCTGCTTGACGGGTTTAAACCCTTTTATGATGTTCAGGCTGTGCTCGGCCAGCCTGCATGGGACTCCTGGCATATCCGAGGGGTGCCAGGCGAAAATGTCCCAATTTTCTCGCAGAAAGTCTCTGAGTGCGGCGTCTACATCATGTTTTAATTGTGCCCCGATGGAGGCCGTTTTTGTAGGGTCCATTGGATGGACTTGGAATTTGACTATTTCGTCCGCTGGTTTAAAAGAGGTGGACTTGGATCTCTTGTCTAGTATCACATCGTCCCTATCCACCGTGGAGCACAACGCCGTTAATTCCTCGGCCGCTAGGGCCTCAGATAATGCCTCCAGGGCCAGTGCGGCTGTCTTGTTTTCAGCGCGGAGCGCTATGTCCGGATCACTTGCGAGAGTGATGATTCCGTTGGGCCCGGGCATTTTGAGCTTCATGTACCCGTAATGGGGTATGGCTTGGAAAATTGTAAATGCTTCTCGCCCTAGCAGAGCATGGTAGCCACTGCTGAACGGGGCCACTTTAAACGTGACCTCCTCGGATCTGTAATTGCCCGGTGTGCCGAACACCACATCCAGTGTGATTTTTCCTGAACAACACGCTTCCCGGCTTGGGATTATTCCCCTAAAAGTTGTGTTGCTTCGCTCAATGTGGCTCCAGTCAATTTCCATTTTTCGCAGGGTTTCCTCGTAGATGAGGTTGAGTTCGCTGCCGCCATCCTTGAGTACCTTTGTAAGTCGGAAGCCGTCCACTATCGGACTGAGGACCAATGCGGCTGGTGCTCGGGCTGTCCGGAATTTAGGTTCGTCACTGGCATTAAAGGTGATAGCCGTGTCACTCCATGGGTTTATTGTTGCTACTTGGTAGACTTTGGCGAGGTTGCGGAGCGTTCGTTTCCTTGCATTGTTTGATGTGAAGGTCTTGAAGACTGTCGACACCGTACTGGGGAGGTATTCTTCGGGTGCTGGAGTTAAAAGCTCCTCGCCACTTCTGGCCACCTGCCGTAGTATCCAACATGTGTTGGGTTCTACGGTAGGGTGCGTCGACTGCAAATTAAAATTTTCCTATGCGCAGAACATCCAGGAACATGCTACGGGAGATGGATCACAGTTCGTTACCACTAGACGCGCAGTGCCGTGCAGCGGAAGAAGAGTTGGGGCAGCGCGTCCGCGTGGATCGTCTCCTCCTTGTTCGATCTCCCTCGAACAGCCGGTCGTCCGATCCCACGTACAAGTTTGCCAGAGTGGCGCATGTGCACCGCCTCTTACGATATCCGCGCGTGCAGGAGGAACACCATGTGGCGGACTGCTAGGCCCGATCACACAGTCGACGGCGAGTGGAGGTGGCTATTCGCAACACATGCAAACCCTAGTCGCGGCGCCGAAGCGATCAACTACCCGAGTGTGCTGCACCTCCACTTTATATAGGCATCCGTCGCGGGCTAAACACTTGGGCCTCGCACGGACCCTAAAGCCCAGAGTCCACTCGGTCACGTTCCTAGTCCAGTTTGGATCACATCCGACCAGTGTCCTACGAACCGACCTCGTAGGTTCCTTCCCTTAAGCGCGCGACCCCTTAGGTTCAAGCCAGCTTGGTCGCAGTTCGGATCACCTCTGGACTATATGGCTGGTAGCGGCCTCTAGCAAGGCATGCCGACCACCAAGCAGACGATGAAGCTGGTTAGGCGAACCTGTACAACGTGTCACACTTCTGTTCCCTTTGCCGCACGATATATGTTGTCGGGCTCAGGGCGAGACTGTCATCCTTGTGCTAACCCGACCTCTTTCTCGTTCCAGTGATACCGACCACTATCCGGATTATCTCATAATCCTTGTCCCATGGCCATGCTATTCCTAGTTGGATCACACGAGGGGTCCAGAGTATATCTCTCCTGATCGGAGGGGCAAATCCCATCTTGCTCGACCATGTCTCGTAGCATGGGACTGGACAAACCCGAAACCTACCTTTGTAACTACCCAGTCACGGAGTAGCGTTTGGTCAGCCCAAAGCAAGTCTGTCACCATCTCGAATACATGCGTCAACTCAGGTCTTAGGACATAGAACATATGTTGTACTAGAGACTCACAGATGACATATCGCTGCGTCTCATAGTTGGGTCTGTCCGACTCGGACCTTATCTCGACTCGGATCCGACTATGTTGAATCCGACCAGACCTTTCCAAGTCCATATTATCCGGTTAGCATCCAATGCTCCATGGCTAGTGAGACCGAGCCATCGACCGTCTCATATGCTAGTCTAGTCGGCTGCGCTTCCACACAGCCCTTTCGACTAGGGACCTTTTAGGACAGTCATCATACAATGCATAGTCCCACAAACAAGTCACATACTTGCTGATACACATCATTGATAAATGTCCAAGGACTATCTTTATTCATAAACACATAGGAAATATCATCATACATGATTGCCTCTAGGGCATATCTCCAACAACATGCTCTTAGGCTGTGCGTTGGTGTGGCTTTCCCTGAATTATGAATTTTACAGGGTCCATTGAGCCATCCTTCCAATACGGTCCCGTACCCTGCAGAGAGTTTTTGTTTTTTGATGTTTGGCTCAGATGCCTGGCAATAATGCACCCTTTTGTTTCGGACGCGTGTTATATTCGGGGCCAGATTGTCCCAGAATTTATCTTCGGTTTTCCGAACGCTTTCAGTCGCACAGTACTTTTGTACTATGGATGTCAAGTCGGCGAATCGTGTAATTTCGCGGCGACTTATGGCGTTGAGGATTCCGATGTCCGTGCAGTTGTTAAAGAAGAGTGAAATTGCTTCTTTCTCATGGCAGTCCTTTATCCTGTTCATAACCAGGAGGAATCTGGCCCAGTAGTGGTGTACTGTTTCTCCGGACTCTTGCCGTATTAGGGATAAATCCCATATAGTTGGGTGGGCGGGTGGAAATAAATCCGGAACCCTGCCTGATGTAAGATTCAGGGGCCGAGCGGTTTCCGAATTCGGAAGCTTGCTTTCTCGGATATTATTCAATGAATCGGGCCTACTGCCTGACTTTAGGTTCAGGGTTTGGGCGTCATCCTCCCCTCCGCGGGTATCCGGCTTGGAGGGATCGGGAGTCCGGACGCATCTGGTCCTTAGGGCGGGCGAAGACTCTCCGCATTGTTCTTCCACCACTTCGACGTGGTGGGTAATCTGGGGAGAGTCAATCTCTCTCTGATCAGGCTTAAGCCCAGTCTGGTCGTAATCAGTAGCGACTCCCAGGGCCGCGATGCAATCCAAGAGTTTGTTCAGGGAGAAGAGCTCCATCGGATCTAACTGCTCGGCGAGCTCCGAGCTGATGTGAAGATTGCTTTCGATGGCCCGAGAGGTCATCGTCGGCGCGGCGGCCGGACTGGCGGTCATCAAAAACCTGCCTAGCCGGAGAGTTTGGCCGACAGCCAAAGCTCCTTTAGCAACGATGCCGTCTTTAAAGATGGGATGCGGCATCCTTCCTGATGGTGATGACACAGCAGAACTCTCAAGGAAAGCACCAACGTTGGTGTCAAAACCGGCGGATCTCGGGTAGGGGGTCCCGAACTGTGCGTCTAGGCGGATGGTAACAGGAGACAAGGGACACGATGTTTTTACCCAGGTTCGGGCCCTCTCGATGGAGGTAAAACCCTCCTCCTGCTTGATTAATATTGATGATATGGGTAGTACAAGAGTAGATCTACCACGAGATCGGAGTGGCTAAACCCTAGAATCTAGCCTATGGTATGATTGTTCTTCGTCCTACGGACTAAAACTCTCCGGTTTATATAGACACCGGAGAGGGCTAGGGTTACACAGAGTCAGTTACAATGGGAGGAGATCTTCATATCGTATCGCCAAGCTTGCCTTCCACGCCAAGGAAAGTCCCATCCGGACACGAGACGGAGTCTTTAATCTTGTATCTTCATAGTCCAGGAGTCCGGCCAAAGGACTTAGTCCAGCCATCCGGACACCCCCTAATCCAGGACTCCCTCACCTACCATATGAATCTTGATCTATAGCCTTCCCCAAGTTGCTTTCCACTCAAACCCTCTTTCCACCAGATCCAAATCCTATGAGAGAGAGAGTTGAGTGTTGGGGAGACTATCATTTGAAGCACAAGAGCAAGGAGTTCATCATCAACACACCATTTGTTACTTCTTGGAGAGTGGTGTCTCCTAGATTGGCTAGGTGTCACTTGGGAGCCTTTGACAAGATTGTGGAGTTGAACCAAGGAGTTTGTAAGGGCAAGGAGATCGCCTACTTCGTGAAGATCTACAGCTAGTGAGGCAAGTCCTTTGTGGGCGACGGCCATGGTGGGATAGACAAGGTTGCTTCTTCATGGACCCTTCTTGGGTGGAGCCCTCCGTGGACTCGCGCAACCGTTACCCTTCGTGGGTTGAAGTCTCCATCAACGTGGATGTACGATAGCACCACCTATCGGAACCACGCCAAAAACATCCGTGTCTCCAATTGCGTTTGAATCCTCCAATCCCTTCCCTTTACATTCTTGCAAGTTGCATGCTTTACTTTCCGCTGCTCATATACTCTTTGCATGCTTGCTTGATATGTGTTGTGAATGTTAAACTTGTGCCTAAACTCCACTTAAACTTTAAAGAATCTTAAAAACTGCAACTTTGGTACTTACTGTCTAATCACCCCCCTCTAGACACCTCTTCTCAAGGTCCTACAGTAGTACTATTTGCTGCACAATATTACTGACCGCCATATTTGAGCACAACATTATTATGCATGGACCTTGACTATGTACGTCACCATGTGTCCAGATCTGGGATGCCGCATGTACCAGATGAACGGCGCCGAGTTCGACCCCCGTGATGCTACGTGGGTGCCGAGGAACACTCTTGGAGAGTACTCGCTTTTCATCGGGGACAGTTACCCCATTGTGAAGCGGATGCCACCTTCCGTGCACGTCACAGAAGGCCTGCCATTCATGAAGCATGGTTGTGTCTTCATTGCGCACCATCGGATGAACGACATGCTGGGACACGCTATCCCTGATTTATGCCGCTTCAGCTTGGATGAGTCTCTATCGTGTGGAACCGGACTAGAAAGCTGCGGCAATGATTCCCGTTGCCCACCGCTATCGATCGTGCCATCCATGAAGAACACCTGGGACTGGAACCTGGAGGAGGACATGTAGCCCATCTATAACGTGTATGTGGAGTACGGTAATTGTGAACGGTAGCGCTGTGAATATATGTGGACTAGTCGTGCACAAATTTATCACATGAATTGGAGATGAACTTGTGTGGCATACTGGCATTTGTCCTTTAGAATTTCTTACTAGTAAATGTGTTATGTGTACGTGCAACTTGTGTGGTTGTTGCACGGGCTCCAACACGCTCTTTGAGAAAAAAGGTGGCACTGCTTTGGATATACATGACGTGGCGGCATCATACAGTAGCATCGTTCGCTATAGTTGTAGTACACTCCTACTAGGACGAAAACTCCTATAAAACCTTGTACTTGGCTCTTTGCCTCTTCGGGAGGTTCAATAGTTCGTACTCGTGTGAACCTTGCACTTGGCTCTTTGCCTCTTCGGAAGGTCCAACAATGATGATACTACAGTACAATATGCTTCTGGCAATCTGACACCGATTGAACTATTGCACGTCCACCGCGAGGGCGAGGGCGAGGGAGAGGGAGAGGGCGCTGTAGTCAAAACCCTCTCCTCGTCCTGCGAACCACCACGCGCGTGGGCGAGGGAGAGGCGTAGTAAGCAAGCTTCTCCTCGTTCGGCGAGTTGACGGGACATATCAAAGCAGTACTAGTACTAGTAGTAGTCCATAATGCGTCCTTTCCGATTAATATGGCTTAATTTGAAACGAGAAAAATACACTGGCGGTCAACGTATGTAACAATACGCTCTTTACGGTCACTATATATAGTTTTGCGGTGATTATACGATCGTAGAGCACCGTATTACATCCTACTGACCCGCCACATAGTCGATGTGGCACTTTGTTGACTGGTTAAATTTTCACCTGGTTTCTGGGTCCCACCTGTTAGTTGGCAGAGCAAGGAAATCAGTTAAACAAAACTTTACGCAGGCGCGACACGAGTCCAACCCTTGCGCGCGAACCACCCTGGCTATGTATGTGAGTGCATGCACGTGTACTCCCTCGGTCTTCCAACAAAGAGTGTACATCGGCTATAAGGCTGGTCATAGTGGAGAGTAACATATACTAGTATCATGCATATGATACTAGTGTATGATACTACATCTATAGTGCATAGTATCATAAAGTAGTATCATAGATGGTCTCATTTATTGCCATGCATGACACATACTCCCTCCTTTCCGATTTATAGGGCTTATCTCAAAATTTTAGTTTTTCCATTTTATAAGACTCAATTCGGTTGTTTTCCATCACATGTTCAGATTCCAAGGTGCATTAAATCATTGCATGCAAGTATTAAGAGAAAATTGACCAATGCATGTACTTTACGCATGCATGCATTGCAATTAATGCATTGATAAACATAGGGGGTGTTTGGTTCGAGGGACTTTTTTGTGTTGGGACTAGAAAAAGTCCCTAGAAAACCAAATAGGGTGGGACTTTTTTGAGACTTTTTGCTAAAAGTCCTTAGAAGCACCTCCTTGAGAGTCTTTTTCAAAAAGTCCTAGGGACTAGAAAAAGTCCTAGGACTAGAGAACCAAACACCACCATAATTTTTTGAGGAAAACAAGAGCATTAATTGGGTGCTTTTGCAAAACTACAAAAACTATTCCACCACTTACCGTCTACCTTGATTGGTGAGATTTTTGAATTGAGCCCTATAAACCGGAAATGAGGGAGTAGTAGCATAACATTTATTGTGTTACGGTATCTACCTATGTTTACTACTACCCTCTCTCTCTTCTTTAATTGTTTGCCACATAAGCATGTTTGCGAGTCCCAAGTACATGATACTAGTCATGTTACCCCCACTATGGCCAGCCTAAAACAAAGAGTGTAGTACATGATGTACATCTACACTTCCAATGCATTTAGCCTTTAATCTAAATCGATATTGATTGACTAACGCACCAACTTGTGCTGTAGGTATAGGCTACATGTCTATCCTTAATTACAGCATGCAACGGCCTTAATTTAATCTTCTTCTCTCAATGGTCGCATGCACACATAAGTCTGATACTTTTGGGCGTTAATTATGCCCTAGTCAATGTGTAAATCTCTAAATGTAGTACAGTCTTTCACGGACGTAGGGAGTAGGTTGAGCACTTGAGCGTGAGCGTGTGTGTTGCGTCGTGTGCTATGTGCAGCATGGGTGCGTCAGTGTTGCGTTCGTCCATGTGTAAGTGTGAGTGTTGCATGTTGCATGCATGCATGCATGCATAGGGCTTACTCCCTCCCATTGACATGTTCATATTTCAAGCTTCCTCTGTTCCCTCCATATGGTGATACTCCCTTTGTTCCCAAATATGGAGTAAAAGCCTCCCTTTGTTCCCAAATACTGAGTATTTGTCTTTCTACAGATTTCAACAAGTGACTAGGTACGGAGCAAAATGAGTGAAGTGAGCATCGAGGCATAGGGATCCTGTAGAAAGGAAGTCCTCGTGATCCATTATTCCCATCTCGGTCAGAGAGAACTATTCAACTAGTCTTCACAGTGAAGTGACAATACATACTACAGCAGATGGGACACGTAATTAATAAGCTGAACCAGCGTGTTGGTGTTACTAAATCAGCCTTACCCAGTACTGCCATCATGTTTGCTAGTAGAGCACACTTCCGCAAATACGCCTACGCACCTCTGTCCTCCATTAACTGACATATGGGCCCTCTTGTGGTAGACCCACATGTCACCGGTGTAACTATTTACACTCCGAAGGACGGTATATCCTGGTAGCAGTACTAGTAGAATTGAGATTTAATGCACTTTCTTCCCCGTCTTCCACTCTTCTTCCTCCTCTCTTCTTCTTCCTCCTCTCTTCCCCATCGTCGACCGCACACCATTTACCCCCGCTCACTGCTCGCCCGCCCGCGCCATCTTCCTTGGTAGCTCGCGCGTACCATATCCCCCCGCTCACTGCTCGGCCACACGAGGAGAAGCTTCTTCGCTCGCCCGCCCGAATCCACTTCCCCGCTGGCTCGCAGGCACCGAAAACCCCAATGGCAGAACCGACTGACACGCACAGCCGCGATTGGAATTCCCTCCCTGATGTTCTCTTGGAGCAGATCTGTAGTCGTATGGACCTACTCAGCACCGTCCGTCTGGCCGCATGCTCGGTGTCTTTGTACCGTCTACTCGTCTGCAACCGACCGGCTCTTTTCAAGACACCCTGCTTGTTGATGCCCGATCCTCGCAGGTGGCCCAGACACCGACTTGACGATCCTACGGAGGTTGCCGTGGTGCCCCTCGACATGATACCACTACCCGTCCACCTGTCCTTCATGCGCGGCCACTACTGGGCGGGCATGAAGGCCAACTAGATTGTCCTCATCCACCACTCCGGTAGTCCATGGCGTCTCGTGGATATCTACACCCAGCGAGAGATCACCCTTCCATCGTTGGATACCGCCGCCATCGAGCCTCGTGGCCCGTCGGACACTCCTGCCTACTACGCACGAGACGCGTCAAGCTTTTGGCTCGACCTCTGTTTGCAGAAAGTTGTAATCTGTGAAGTGCCCACACCATCAGAAGACTACATGGATTACAAGCTCATTGCCTTGTTCAACATGGGATTAGTCTATCTGGAATTCGGTCACCATACATGGTTATGGCTCATCATCAATCCTGTTGAGGCAACATTTCTGTCTGATGCTATAGTGCATGATGGCATCGTTTACGCGGATCGACGCACAGATTGGCTGCCTATACTGGTGGAATCTATCATCGTGTAATTGTTCTATCTCATCTCATCTTTACCTTATGAATACGACTGCTTGTTCATTTTTTACAAATTTAGAATACATAGCTTGTCTATAACCACATCATTGCTATATGTTCCTCTCATTTCCTAGATTTTTATGACCACACACGTTATTGTTAGAGTTGATATGAGAACAATTGGCATCTAATGATTGTTAGAATACATATTATGAGCATAACATCATGATTGCTATATGTTACTCTTGTTTACAAGATTTTTATAACAACGCATGTTATTGCTTAGAGTTGATATGAGAACAGTAGTAGTAAGTGCTATGCTAGAATAAGAGTAAGCGCTGTCATGGCTTATTTATTTTAACTTGGGGTATGATTATGACCACGACATTGCAATTCTCTATCTATGATATGTGTCACTGTTATAATAATCTTAATTCCACACATACTCTGAACATGATTGTTTATTTTTGTCCTTTTGGTCTCCAATTTGAATTGTTGCAGCAGACGCAAATGCGCTGGCCTTCATGATTCCAGGACCTGGAATCGTACCAGCCGATGGGTGGTGGTTTATCGCTCTTTCAGCTGATGGCGGTCATTTAATGCTCATTCGCACGTACCAAATTGACCAAACCATTACATCAAACCACATGCAGTACAATGCATGGGGCGTTCGTGACATTGATGGCTATGGCTGCTTCGTGTTCGAGAAAGATCCCAGCTCCGTTGGGCCAGGCGTATTCAACTGGAGGCGGGTTTACAGCCTCGACAACCACTCCTTGTTCCTCGGGCTCAATTATCCGATCATCCAACCAATCATCGATCATATCACCAGCGATGATTATCGTGCTATGCAACTTCCATTCGCAAGGGGGGATTGTGTTTACACATCATACCATGGGTTTCATGAATCACCATATCCAGAGATTCGTTGACTCAGCTTGTTGCTAGATAATCTTCGGTGTGTGAAAGGCATCAAGCTCCCATGCGATGGATGGCTTTTGCAAACCCGACATGCGGCGATGTGGTTCATGCCAACATCAAATATGCACAACTTCATTCGTGCTGATATCTAGACTGAGCCATGTATTCTGCTGCTGTAGCACGACCCTCTTTTGTTGGATATTATGTACTATTGTTAGTTTGAAGCATTCATCTGGTTTGAAGGATAGTAGATACCTTCCTGGGATCAAGTGCATCCTAACTCACCTGCGTAGGATGTACTGATAATGATGATGGAGATGCTGTGCAGAAGCCATATATATATATATATATATATATATGTATATATATATATATCAGTTAGGCTTCAAGTGTGTACTTGTTAGTTAAACCTATGTATAAATTGTGACACTAAATACGACTAGTAAGTAGTACAGTAGCAGTACTAGTATACGTCGGTCAAATTATTCATCATTTCCACACATTGAACTGACGTGACAACACGCTGCGCGTGAGGTGACACAAGAATCCCGGCGGCATGTTCGGGTATTCTGGACTTCAGATTTGGAGTACCACTTATCTGTCGAAATCTTTCATCATTCACTTAAAACAGTCGATTGATCATACATTGAGTACCATATAACTAGAATTACCGATGCAAGTCGAAGAAGGATTGGCCGGTGCTGCCGGCTCGTGTCAAGTTCGATCCCACGGATCAGGAGCTGATCGAGCACCTTGAGGCCAAAGTGAGTGCTGACAGCGCGCGATTTCAGTTTCTCATCGATTTGTTCATACCAACCATCGACAGCGAGCACGACATATGCTACACCCAACCTGAGAAACTTCCAGGTAAGACACCGATTGGCCGTCTACTTGCACAAACATATTCCTTTGTTTGTAGCTCTATTTTTCTTTTTAGACGCCGACCTGGTGAAGCAATTACAATTTGACAGTTAATAAAAAGTGAAACAAGTGACTGCAACATGCCAAAGATGTTATAAAAATGCCAACTACGTACACTAAAACCTGTATTCCACAATACTGCAGGGATCACACTGAGTGGCCTAAGGAAGCATTTCTTCGAGCGCAATTCCAGGGTGTTCAAAAGGGGCACGTGGACGCATCGCAAGATACAGTCGGAGTGCGGCATGCACGCGATGTGGCACAAGACCGGCAATACCTTGCTGGTGATGGTCAACGGCCGGCAGACGGGCAACAAAAAAGGTTCTGGTGCTGCACACCAACAAGAACTTCGACCAGCAGAGGACCAACTGGGTGATGCACCAGTACCACCTCGGGGACCTGGAGCAAGAGAAGGAGTGGGAGCTGGTCCTCTGCAAGATTTTCTACCACATGAACACTAGGGCCAAGAGTAAAAATATTATAAGTTAGTTTGGTATTGGTAGTTGTACTACCTTGTCGTCCGCAAGTTTGTATTGTTGTTAATGATCTTTTGGTATGAACTTGCATTTGCTTCCAACCATCATGCCGAGGGTCGACGTGGATATAAAGCTGAATCATTTGTTTCAAAACGAATTTTCAGGCACCTGATTTTTATTTGATGGGTAGCATAAGCACCTGCTTTTCGAATTCCCAGTTCTCCAATTTTTTTCGAAACAAGTGTATGCACTTATTATCACGATAAAAAAATAATATCCGTACTGCATCCCAGTTATCAGTCTGTACTTGCAGAATTCTCTCGTTTATTGAGCACGTATATTGTTTTTTCAGGCCGAGCAAGTTTCAACTGGGCTGTAGACTGCCCAGGGTTGTTTTTTTTACCAGCCTAGCGCATGACGACAACGGGGCACAAAGATCCAGTAGGTATCTACTGGCCTATGGCCCGCCAGTGTTATTTATATTTTGTCTTACAACATCCGCAGGCAGTTATTTTACTGAATCAAACACACAACCCAGTTCTATTTTCCTCTTGAAACGCATGTCCTACATCCGTTTTCTGATCTCTACCTATAGTTTTACTAGTTCATATACACGTATCATTATATTGAAAACACATAAAATTCCCTTTTCATATTTACTTCCTTATTTTTGTTGTTTTTTCCCACCTAGCGCTGATTATTTTACCACTGGTTTTACCTTAAACCAACTCAATTGTCCCACGTCTTATTTGCTTACAAAAACAAAACGATTTTTTGGCAAATCAATAAGTTCTTAAAAAAATGTTTATCATTTCGGGATTACAACAGTTCGGACTCCATCGAAATATGAAAAATAAGGTTGATAGCTGGGTCTACGGCCACAACCCAGTTTTTTTGTGACCTGCCAAGTAATTCACTTTGTCAGGCCTGTTGGGCTGCAAATCTTTCAAGACGAGGAGAGCTTTCATTCGGCTGGTCGAGAAAATGGCCCATCAGTAATGAGAAATGGGCTGTACATTTTTGAAACACATCAAACCAGCAATTAGTTTCAAATATCTTTTTTTTCATTTCGAGATTTTAAATTACATTAATTTTTATGCGTGGAGAATTTTTTGGATTTATATTGATATACATTTATTTTTAAAATCAATTTGAATGTGAGTCGAAATTTCGGGATTAAAAATAGTTCGAACCGCACTGAAATATGCAAAATATCGTATAATTTTTTAACCGTGGCCACAATATGGGCTGTAATGCTAACAAAAAGAATATGGGCTCCAAAAAACCCTTAAGAATTAGCAAATGGGCTGTAAATTATTAGAAGTAATGGCAGATGGGTTGTATGCTGTCTTACACAGATTTGAGGCTTTCCTAAAAAAAGGTTGACGCACAAGCAGTGACTGTTGGATGTCCATCCAACGACCGTCGTGCTTCTTCAATCTCTGCTCTTCCTGCTCCAGCCGCTCAAACAAGCACCGGCGGGACTGCCTGCTCCCTCCTCCCCACGGCCGGCTGTGCTGCCGCGCAGGCCTCACCGCCCCACCGTACTCCCATCACTGGCCTAGCCATCCCTCTACTCACCCACACCTGCTGTTATTCTCCGGCAACGGCAGACGAACCAGTAAACCCTCGTACAGTCGTACACCCCTCCGCGTGGGAAACAACTGCCGAGTCTTCCCTGCCTCCGTGTCGTTCCCTTCCTAGGCCTCCCCGTCTTCCACCGCCCTGGTGCTCTCGGCGCGTCCTGGTCAACGTGGTCAACGACCGACATGCATCTGAAGTGAACTGTACGTGGAGAGGCTGACAGCTGGGTCCACGGTCGCACGCAAGGAAATGCCTCCTTATTACGCGCAAAATAATGATTCCTCCACCTGACATCAGGGACCCACCGAAAGGGCCTCTGTATTTCGCGAAAAAACATTACCGCCGCTGACAGCTCGGACCCACCAGCTATATCTTCACACGCAAGGAAGTGCCTCCTTATTACGCACACAAAAATGAATACTCCCCCTGTTAGCTGGGACCCAGTATAGTGGCAAGCTAACTTGTGGGCCTACTAAGTTGACGGGGATGGAGGGCTTTGTCAACTTAGTCAATATGCACGATTCTAACTCCAGTGACCGTAAGATGTCCATCCAACGGGCGTAGTGCTTCTTCAACCTCTGGTCTTCTTGCTCCAGCCGCTCAAACCAGCGCCGGTCGTGCCTCGTGCTCCTGCCTCCCATGGCCGGCTGCGATGTGGTGGAGGCCTCACCGCCCCCTACTACTCCCACCGCTAGACAGGCCATCCCTCTACTCACCCACACCCCCTGTTAACTGTTATTCTATGGCGACGACAACCTCACACCACAGCGAACCAGTGAACCCTTGTACTCCTCTACGCGTGGGCATCCACTGCCGTGTCTTCCTCGGCTCCGCGTCGTCCCCTTCCTAGGCCTCGCCGTCGTCCACCGCCCTGGTGCTCTCGGCGCGGCATGGTCAACGTGGTCAAGGAACGGCTTCCATCGTACGTGGACTATACGTGGAGAGGCTGACAGCTGGGTCCACGATAGTCGCAAGGAAGTGCCTCCTTATTACACGCAAAATAATTATTCCTCCACCTGACAGCAGGGACCCACCGGATGGGCCACCGTATTTCATGGAAAAAATGTTTCCCCCTAACTGACCCACCAGCTACACCTTCGCACGCAAGGAAGTGCGTCCAGAAAAAAAAATGATTCGCCCCCCTGTTTGCTGGGACCCACCAGCTACATCTTCGCACGCAAGGAAGTGCCTGATAGTCGGGACCCACCTGGTCGAAGCGTACGTAGCGTTGTCATTCTGGTCGCGAACGTGTACGTACATATATACTGGTCGATGTAGAGGCGTGCACGTGTCATAGTAGAGGCGCGCACGTAGCATGTACACGTACGTACAACGGCCAGGGTGCAAGAAAGAAAATACGGCCATGTATGTGTACATACGGGCGGGGTCTTGAACGCCTACTTGCGCATACGTATGGCTAAGGCTCGTGTACATGGCTGGGTCGAAACGGAGAAACAGCGTCGTCGTCGTGTTCATGGGGAGCCAACTGGCTGGGTCAGAACGGAATGCGTGGTCGTGTTCATCGGGAGGGCTTGGACGGAATAGGCGATGGAAACGAGGCCTGGCATATCGCAGAACAGAGGAAACGGCCTTGTGTTTGACCGGCCACATTCGAAATGGGATCCTGTTCATCGGGAGGGGTATGGTGTACCGCAAAACGGAGGAAACGGACCTCCTATGGTCGAAACAGTGGTCCTGTTGATCGGGAGGGGTGTGGCGTACCGCAAAACGGACGAAACGGACCTCCTACGGTCGAAACGGGGGTCCTGTTGATCGGCAGGGGTGTGGCGTACCGCAAAACGGACGAAACAGACCTCCTACGGTCGAAACGGGGGTCCTGTTGATCGGGAGGGGTGTGGCGTACCGCAAAACGGACGAAACGGACTTGTGTTTTAGCGCTACGGTTGAAACGGGGGTCTTGTTCATCGGGAGGGGTGTGGCGTACCGCAAAACGGGACTCCACGGGATACTGTTCATCTCCACCGTCGACCTCCTCCAGCCTCCACGGGCTACCGTCGACCTCCTCCAGCCTCCACAGGCTCCTGTTCATCCAGCCTCCACCGCGTGCTACTCCATCGGCTACTGTTAAACCACCCCTCCATGGGCACCCCTCCACCGTCTACTATTCATCCAGCCCTCCACACCATGGGGTCGTGTTCATCCACCCCTCCACGGGCACCCCTCCATCGTCTACTGTTCATCCAGCCCTCCACACCACGGGGTCCTGTTCATCCACCCCTCCACGGGCACCCCTCCACCATCTACTGTTCATCCAGCCCTCCACACCACAGGGTCCTGTTCATCCAGAGGCAGCGCCACCGCTCACTATTCATCCAACCCCCCCCCCCCCCCCGCAACACTCACTGTTCATCCAATCGATTGGCTTCAGTTAGCAGCAGTAGCGAAGGAATCGCTCGATCGAGTTCAGTTAACAGCCATCGATCGATCGCTCGAGTTCAGTAACGCGTAGCCTGCAGTGCAATCGCTCGGGTTCAGTTAGAGCCAACGCCTCACACACACGCGCGTACGTGTATGAGAGAAACACGCATTGCTCGGCCCCCGACCACCCACCGTAACCGGGAACTCCCCGAAATTTTCCTCGCCCTCGCTTCTACCACGGTTTTTCCGCCATGGACGGCCCAAAGAATGTCATGCAGCTGCGTCCCCGGCCCGCCCAGGACGAAAAGCCCATTTTCTATCATGATTTTTTGTCATAGAAGTAGGAGCCCACCACATCTATGATGATACCGTGTTTTGTCACAATTATCGTCATAGAAGTGTCATATGTATGACATAATTTTTTTTCGTTCGGCCCAAAATGTCACGGATGTGTCTTTTTTTTGTAGTGGAGGACCCCCTAATCCAGGACTCCCTTAGTAGCCCCTGGACCAGGCTTCAATGACGATGAGTCCGGCACGCAGATTGTCTTTGGCATTGCAAGGCGGGTTCCATCTCCGAATACTCCATAGAAGATTTTGAACACAAGGATCGTGTCCGGCTCTGCAAAATAAATTTCACACACCACCGTAGAGAGCATAATATTCCACAAATCTAATCTGCTGACAACTTTTCATAGCGTGACATCACGCCGCGGCCCGGTCATTATACGAACCGTTTTTCCCAGCCTGCTACAGCATGTATTGCGAGGCGGTTTTATTGGCACGTCTTGTCAAAGCAAAGATCATGTCCCCCTTATCATGGGATTCTCATCAATACGAGTGTGGGTAACCCAATCATGCTATTAGTATGACTCCTCAGTTTTAGGCAAGTTCCAAACGGCCATGCGGAGGACGCTTGATATTCACCCTCTTTATAAAGAGGTCGAGACCCGTCCTTTTCTTTCCATGCCCAATCCTTCCCTTCCCCTACCTCAAGTTCCAACACCCAAGGTTAGGGTAAACGCTTCAGACCTTCAATCATGTCCGGATCCAACCTTCAAGGCCGGTGGGTGGCCTCTTCTGTCACAGAGGAGGACATCATGAAGCTTAGGGAGGCTAGGTATCTGACCGCCGAAATCCCCCACAGGCTACCTGCTCAAGGGCAGGTTATCCCCACTCCCGAACCCAACAAGAGTGTCGTATTTGTTTCCCACTTCCTCTGAGGGCTTGGCTTTAGTCTTGATCCCTTCGTAAGAGGGCTCGGTTTCTATTACAGACTAGATTTCCATGATCTAGCACCAGATTCCATCCTTCACATCTTGTCATTTATCGTCATATGTGAGGCCTTCCTCCGCATTACCCCACACTTCGGCTTGTGGCTCAAGACCTTCAATGTGAAGCCGAAGATGATCGACGGGCGACATGCAGAGTGCGGAGGTGCTATAATAAGAAAAGGTGTCGACGCCCTATGGCCAAAGGGTTCCTTCCTGAAGGTGTCCGACCTATGGCAATGGGAGTGGTTTTACATCACAGCGCCCCGCGGTACAAAGCGGGCAGCCGCCCCGGCCTTCTGCCCGGGCCCTTCGCCCCAACTCGCATCATGGGTCAACAAAGGGCTGGACTGGGGGCCAACTAATGATGTGCTGACATTGCAAAGTCGCATCCAAGATCTCCTCAAGAGGGATGTTAGTCTCGTCAAAGTAATTCAAGTAGTGCTAGTTCGTCGGGTCCTACCATGCCAACATCGATCTCTCTGTATGTGGGAGTTCAACCCAGAAGGACCGCGAACTATTCAACACTTCTTTGGTGTGACGCTCGAAGGGATGTATCGATTGTTCTTCGGATCACAAATAAAGTGTCCGGACACCATCGAGGATGCGGGTCTGAATTGCAACCGTCCAGATACCCAAGTAAGTAACCCCGCGACCGAACCTGCTGTTTATTATATTTGTCACAACATCATTCTGAAAAATTGCCCTCTGCCAAGACTAGATAAGGAAGGTGGAGATGATCAGGTGTTCGGCCCCTCTTCCTGAAGGCTCGCCAGATCCTGTACTAACCAGGATGCTGGCTCACGCACTGTATCAATTGCCATCAGGAGAAGATGAGGGGAGGAATGAAGAAGTCGAAGGCGGGCTTCATACATTACACATCCAAACCAAGGGAATTAGTGCCTCCACGAAGAAGGATGTTCGGGGAGGCGAATCTAGAATCCCTTCTCCCCACGGGAAGAAAAGGGCTGCCCCTGAAGGCTTGGAAATGGAGGTTTCCAAACGAGGGAAGAAACCTTCACCAGGGGGCCCTGCAACGGAGGGCATCCTTACCGCACAGCACCCGCAAGGGGGCCGATCGTCAGCCGAACTGTAAGTGATCAGAGGCACATTGGTAAATATGCCTTGCTCTTTTCCTGAGAATAACAACCGAAATATATGTTTTGTGGTCTGGCTCATAGCCCCTCTCCACAATGTTTGTCTTCGGGGGATCTTCTTCCGGAGATGATGGAGAGTGAAATGCCTCCTCCTTCTTCCCCGCCTCGTGAGACAGACAACCCTGAGGTGTCGTCGCGGAGGGTTTCTCCTGATCCACAAAGGCCGGAAGGTAACTCTTCGGCCGCCCGAAGTCCGGAGTTCTCGACTCCTAAGGAGAGCAATGGAAAAAGCCCGGGACTGTCCGGTGTACAACCGGACACGTTGATGGATCTTTTGGAGCAAGCGGCTATCTCAGAGGCACATCGTACCTTAATGGGTACGGTAGTTGAGAGGATCTCATCCACCAAGGGCGGGTTGAATGAGGCTTTTGCGAGCCTGCTAAGAGGCTTTGAGGTACGCAAAGTAATATATATATTTTTGACTGTACCGCACATGCTAGGTGTGCTCTGTATAGGTAGTATCCCCTGAGACTCTGCTTGCCGCCCAGATGCGGCGAGCAGAGGATCATAGTCTCAGATAATAATGGCGCTGCTTTCGTACGTAGGCGGCTGCAGATCCGGCGGCTGACCAAACTGCTGATTTTGCCGAATTGAGGCGTTAGCTTGACGTGGCGGATGCGGACATCACGCCTGTGAACAAACGGCTTGACGAGGCACATGGTATGTATATTCGGGTGGTCAGCAAATATTAAGAGGAGCATAATGCTAGTATCTATAATATGCTTTGACTGCAGATGGAGCTGCCGCTGTGGAGACCCTTTGGGCAGAACTTGCCCGAGCCAAGGAACAAGCCAGGAGAAGCGATGCGGCCGCCCTGAAGGCAGCCGAAGAGTTAAAAGTTGAACAGGCTGCTTATCGCCGGAGCGAAGATAAAATAGCCAACATGGCTCTTGAGCTGCAAAATGCCACCAGCCGCTATGAGCTCCTCGAAAGGGAAAGTCAAGCGAAAGCGACTGACTTGAAGAAGGCTTTGGAAGCAGCGAAGGAAACGCGCTCTGAATTTAGAGTGGAGTGGGAGGCACTTTTTCAAGCCGGAGATATCGCGGCTAGGAAGCCCGTCTTATTGCGGACGAAGTTCGGCGATCCAAAGTATGCCCCTCTTGATCAATTGTGGAGTTCGGCAGACGCATACTTGGATTTAGCAAAAGGTGCTACTAACGCGACTGATTATTTCAAAGATCAGAAAGATCATCAGGTGGAAAGATTGTTTTGGTCGCAGTTCAGTAATCCAAGGCGTCCGCTGCTGTTGAATGAGCAAATGGCCGAATGGGCCGAGCTCCATAGGTTGTCTGGGCTTGCCATGAGGTCTGTCATGGATCAACTTTGGCCGAAGGAACCAAGTCTGGATAGTTATTTTGGTTTAGTGCAACGATTTCTTCGTGCTGTGCCACATATCGACACTGTCAAGAGGTCGGCGTGCATAGAGGGTGCGCGGATGGCTCTTGCCCGTGTTAAGACGTACTGGGCGGAGATGGAGGCCACCGTTGTTGCAGCCAGGGGTCCGCTCATGGGTTAGGACTCGCCCGAGCACTATTTTGAAGAAGTCCTGGCAGGTGCCCGTTTAATAGAGGCTTAGTGGTCAAAGAGTATCATGTTACAGTGACATGTATCTTGATTGTAAAAACAATGCTATTTTGATTATAAAGGCTATATTTTATACTTTTGCCCGTAAAGTATTGAGTGCCTCCTGTGCGGCCGTTTATGTATGTATGTATATAACCTGAAAGTTTGCAGTCGTCGGCTTCAACCCCCACGCATATAATGCGGGGGTGTTCGGTAAAGCACATACTCACACTTGATCCAACGTCTTGGTCCATTTAACAAGGTGATAGCGCGGTGAACGAGGCAATCGAACTATATAGCTTTAACACTTTCACTTAGCCATAGGAGTTTGACGGTGGGGCTACTATATAGCCCCTGGTATGTCCGCGTTCATCCAAATACGATGCACGTACATACGTGACCGAGAAACCGGTCCTTCGTTAATGCGGAGGAATCGCGAAGATTCCGCTGAGTCCTCGAGTGGTTGACTAGTCTCTCGCTTTATCATGACAGTCAGTTTTCGGCTTTCTCTACTGAGGTGCTCGTCCAGATGAACCAGGGCACAATCGCAGTAGTTCTCTCGGTTCCACCTTAGCCGATAGAGCGGAACGTAAGCTAGCAAAACACGGGAGCCGGGCAAACCCAACTATTGACCAAAGACATGATTCAGAGCTGATGCATATACGGCCAAACTCGCGACGCCGAACACTCCCTAAGGTATTCGGTCCTTTCAACTTATACTGGGCTGAGTACCGCCCTCGATAATGAGCCCTGAATTTCCAAGTACATGCATTAATCTGGCGTGACGAAAAAGCTTGCCAATAACGCCAGTATCCCTCTCGGTTGTTTTGAGTACCCGGAGGGTGTGAAGCAACAAGAGACAATAAAAAAGGTTTACATAGGGTCTTAATCTAAAAAGAAACCTTTGAATGGGCCCTTGCTGCACGTTTGCGCCTTTATCTCCGTTGTGCAGTATCCTGGAAGGGTGTAGCATGATGATCATCTGTGAAAAGGAAAAACCCAGGTGAAAGAATCTGGTGTAATCATGCGAAAAGTTGGTTATTCTTAATGAACCATGAAAATGCAATCTATTATTGTATGAATAGGGTCGAGCCGAACTATGGGCCTTTTTACATGCGGGCAGCCCCTAGCACCACCTATGGGCGTATATTCATCCACCCAAGCTCAGGTTGATCTGGGCTGCTACAACTAGTGGTGCGTCGGACACGTCTAACCGTGTCCGTGGTCTTGACGACCGATCAGTTATTCTGGTTGGAGAGGCCGTTCGGCTGCTAGAGCCGCCACATATTTTTCCGCACATAAAGAATGCTTTGTATTTCCGCTAATTGTGATGACGCCACATGGACCAGGCATCTTAAGTTTAAGATAAGCATAATGCGGAACTACATTGAAACGAGCGAAGGCCATTCTTCCGAGTAGTGCGTGATAGCCGTTTCGGAATGGAGCGATGTCGAAGATTAGTTCTTCGCTTCAAAAGTTGTCGGGAGAACCGAATACAACCTCTAATGTTAGAGAGCTCGTACAGCGGGCCTCTACGCCTGATATTACTCCTTTAAAGGTAGTACTGCTTTGGCTGATTCTTGACGGGTCTATCCCCATTTGCAGACAGTGTCCTGATATAGCAGATTAAGACTACTGCCGCCATCCATAAGGACCAGGGTGAGATGGTATCCGTTAATTATTGGGTCGAGCACCAAGGCGGCCGAACCTCCATGCCGGATACTGGTCGGATGATCCCTGCGATCGAAAGTGATCGAGAAGGCCGACCATGGGTTGAATTTGGGGGCGACAGGCTCTACGGCGTATACGTCTCGGAGTGCGCATTTGCACCTCCTCTTTGGTATGTGAGTTGCGCAAATCATTTTCACTGTTTTGACCTCTGGTGGAAATTTTTCCTACCCCACAGTGTTCGGCTGGTGCGGTTCGTCCTCGTCACTTGGCTGCTCCCTCCCCTTGTGTTTGGCGTTTAGCTTGCCGGCCTGCTTGAAGACCCAACATTCTCTGTTGGTGTGATTCGCAAGTTTGTCGGGGGTGCCATGAATCTGACATGATCTGTCCTGAATTTTGTTTAGGCTGGACGGTCCATCTCTGCTGCCTTTAAATGGCTTTTTCCGTTTACCGGGTTGAGAACCCCTGAATCCGGCATTTACTGCCATGTTGTCTGGGCTGTCTTCATTAATTCGACGCTGGTTTTTATTGAGTCGCGGCTTCCCATTGCCATCCCTGAATTCGGATGTGCCTGGGTCGCTGGTGCCGCTGCGGGCCAACCAACTGTCCTCGCCCGCGCAAAAGCGGTTCATAAGGCTTGTTAGGGCTGCCATTGTCCTTGGCTTTTCCTGGCCAAGGTGTTTGGCAAGCCATTCGTTCCGGATACGGTGCTTGAAGGCCGCTAAGGCTTCGGCATCCGGGCAGTCGTCGATTTGATTCTTCTTGGTTAGAAATCTGTTCCAAAGCTTACGGGCTGACTCTCCGGGTTGTTGGATTATGTGACTTAGATCGTCTGCATACGGAGGTCGGTCATAGGTCCCTTGAAAATTAGCCTTGAAAGTGTCCTCAAGTTCCTCCCAACTTCCAATTGAGTTTTCGGGGAGGCTTTTCAACTAGTGCCGAGCTGGTCCTTTCAACTTGAGGGGCAGGTATTTGATGGCATGGAGATCATCTCCGCGAGCCATGTGGATGTGAAGAATAAAGTCCTCAATCCAGACCGCAGGTTCTGTCGTTCCATCGTATGCCTCTATGTTTGCGGGTTTAAATCCCTCTTGAAATTCATGATCCAGCACCTCATCGGTGAAGCACAGGGGGTGCACGGCACCCCTGTATTTGGATGTGTCATGGGATGCCGCCGACGGTTGTAGTGTTCAGTATTGATTCCGATCTGGTATTCAATCAATATAATCGTTTTGGTGGCCGTGATCCTGCACCGGAGCACACTTCCTAGATCCATAGATGGACCTGGCCATACCAGTTTTTTTGTCTAGGTGGTCACGTAAACCGTGTGCTGACTTGTGTGCGGCGCCATTAGCCACCCTGTCGCGGCCACAGGGTGGTCGGTCCGGCGGATCGGTCATATTATTTTTCGGCAAAGTGGGCTCTATAGCCTCGTCGTCGAATTCGGGCAGCATCTTGCGCTTTGGGTAGCTCTTTGTCTGGCGATCGCCACCGTATTTTTCTTCAGTGTCGAGCACTTTGTTCCATCTGCGGTTGAGCGTATCCTGCGCGGCCTTAAGCTTTTGCTTCTGCTTCTTCAAGCTCCTTGCGCTGGCGATAAGCCTTCTATGGAGGTTCTCTTGTTCCAAGTGCCTTTCCGGGATGATGAGTGCATCTTCGTCTGGACTGTTCTCCTCTCCGGAGACAGGTTTATGAGTTTTATCTCTGCCATCGCTATGATCGGACAGCGGCCCCGGACTATGTTCGCCGTCCCCTGGCTCGTCCTGCTCCATCGCTGGGTCCATGGGGCCGTCGTTGCCTTTGGAGTCGACTAGGGTATTATTCTTTCTTGCGTTGTTATCGTTGTTTTTACTATGGCGGGATTTAGAGCGGCGTCGACGTCGTCGCTTAGGCTGCTTCTGAAGAGGATTATCCTCCGTTGCATCCTTCCGTTCCTCACCATTGTTTTCTTTGGGTGTGTCCACCATGTATATATCATATGATGAGGTGGCTGTCCAGTGCCCTTTAGGCGGTGGTTTCTGTTCTTCTCCTGCATCGTTGTCCATATCGTTGATGTCTTCGGAGTCGAAATCAAGCATGTCGGTTAAGTCGTTGACAATGGCTATTAAGTGGGTGGTGGGTGGGGAACAAATTTCTTCGTCGTCCGCTTCCCACTCGAGCTGGACATAGTTCGGCCAAGAGTCTCTTGACAGGGAGAGATATTTCAATGAGTTAAGCACGTCGGCCAAGGGTGAGTGCTGAAAGATATCCGTGGAGGTAAACTCCATGATCAGTGCCCAATCAGATTCGATAGGCACGGATGCGCGCGGTTCGGAGCCTATGGTCGGAGACGAGTCCGAGGGTCCGATGACACACACCTCATTGGAGGTGAAGTCTGTGTTCGGCTCTATTGCCGATGAGTGTACGGCCTCCGTGGTGGGGTCCATCCACCCGTCCTCGGGTGGCACGATCTGCTCCGGATCTAAGGCCAGGGTAGCTGCAGATGCATTCTCCTGAATACCGTTTGATGGCAGATCTAAGTCGTGCTCATCGTGACTGTACAACGCACCTGTCACGGGCTCGAATCCATCGAAGATCAAGTCTCCGCGGATGTCGGTAGTGTAGTTCAAATTTCCAAACTTGACCTGATGACCAAGGGCGTAGCTATCGATCTGCTCCAGATGGCCAAGCGAGTTAGCCTGTAGTGCGAATCCACCGAATACGAGGATCTGTCCGGGGAGGAAAACCTCACCCTAGATCGCATCGTTGTAGATGATTGAAGGAGCCATCAAGCCTTACCGTGATGACACAGTGGAACTCTCAATGAAAGCACCAATGTCGGTGTCAAAACTGGTGGATCTCGGGTAGGGGGTCCCGAACTGTGCGTCTAAGGCTAATGGTAACAGGAGGCAGGGGACACAATGTTTACCCAGGTTCGGGCCCTCTCGATGGAGGTAATACCCTACTTCCTGCTTGATTGATCTTGATGATATGAGTATTACAAGAGTTGATCTACCACGAGATCATAGAGGCTAAACCCTAGAAGCTAGCCTATGATTATGATTGTTGTTCCTGTCCTACGGACTAAACCCTCCAGTTTATATAGACACCGGAGGGGGCTAGGGTTACACAGAGTTGGTTACAGAGAAGGAAATCTAGATATCCGAATTCCCAAGCTTGCCTTCCACGCAAAGGAGAGTCCCAGCCGGACACGGGACGAAGTCTTCAATCTTGTATCTTCATAGTCCAATAGTCCGGCCAAAGTATATAGTCTGGCTGTCCGAGGACCCCCTAATCCAGGACGCCCTCAGTGGGTGAGGGTGTCCTGGATTATGGGGTCCTCAAGGAGCCGTCCTATGTGATATGGGCCGGGCCGATGGGCCGTGAAGATACAAAACAGATTGCCTTCCCCCGTGTCTGGATGGGACTCTCCTTTGCGTGGATGACAAGCTTGACGTCTGGATGTGTAGTTTCCTTCCTCTGTAAACCGACTTTGTATAGCCCTAGCCCCCTCTGGTGTCTATATAAACCGGAGGGTTTAGTCCATAGAGGCAATCACAATCATACAGGCTAGACATCTAGGGTTTAGCCATCACGATCTCGAGGTAGATCAACTCTTGTAACCCCTATACTCATCAAAGTCAATCAAGCAGGAAGTAGGGTATTACCTCCATTAAAAGGGCCCGAACCTGGGTAAACATCGTGTCCCCTGCCTCCTGTTACCTTCGATACTTAGATGCACAGTTCGGGACCCCCTACCCGAGATCTGCCTATTTTGACACCGACATTGGTGCTTTCATTGAGATTTCCTCTGTGCTGTTGGTAGAAGGGTTGATGGCTCGCCTCTATCATCAAGGACAGTATCACTTCCGAAGGAGCCCTTGATTCAGGGCAAACCCTCCAGCTTGGCAGCTTCACCATGGGCGCTCGTTTGGCCATTAAGCCAAAGGCAGCCGAGCCTGTCACCAAAAATCATCTCTGCGTCGGCCCTGAATACTCCGACAAGATGGATCCGGCAGACGTATCGACATTAAACGAACTGATAGATCGCATCTCCGCCCTGGGGTTCGCAACCGACTATGATCGGATTGGGCTTAAACCCGATCAGAGAGAAATTAGATCTCCGCCGATCACCCGTCAGGTGGCAATTATGGAGGAACAAGCTGACAATGACTCTTCTCCTACGTTGAGAATGAAGTATGTTCCGATTTCCGAGCTGGGAGAGCCGGACACCGATCCTCGGGAGGATACCTTTTGTCCTCCGAACATAGAATCGGTCGTTGAGCCTAAAAACTCACCGGACGCTCCCGAGCCCGGGCCTGTAACCTCGGAAACTCTTCAGTATCCGGACTTCACAGTGGGTCACGATTCGGATTTAAGCCCACCCACCCACCACAAGCAATATTCCCCAAGAAATTCCAGTCCTCCGGACATATGCGACTTAATGTATGTGCGGCAGCAGCCTCAGGAAATAGTTCATCACTTCTGGGCCTGATTCCTACTTGTTAAAAACAAGATCAAAGATTGCTGCAACGACGACACGATCTCGGTATTTTGCAAAAATTGTACGGATGAGGGAATCTAATGCCCTCAACATCCATAGCATATTACACTTTGCAGATTTGGCACACATAGTACAGAAGTACTGCAGAATGGAAAGCGCCTGGAAAGCCCAGACAGCCCGCTGGGAGCCACATGCCTTTAGGTCATCTCCCGGACGGGCAAAAAGGATGCACCCTCGCGGAGCACCTAATCATCATCCCAATGGACAAGAAAATCAAGCCCTTCATGGGGCATCGAACTATCCTCGAGGAATGGCTCGACAAGTTGTCAAATTCACATGACGCCGAACACCGAACCAATGCATAGCCTTCGAACATGTTGGATACTCCGGCAAGTGGCCAAGAGCGGCGAGGGTATCCTCACCACCAACACCCCAGAGAACCACTCTTCAGAGGACAATGTTCTCAAAGTATTCACGGTCTTCAGACCTTTTCATAAAATAATCGGCACAAAAGGGCGCTCCGTGACCTCACCAAAGTCTGTCAGGAGGCAATAGTAAATCCTTGGAATGATACTGCGATCACTTTCAACGCCGATGATGAACCAAGATCCCGCTCAGTCTGGGCACCAGCCGTTTTGGTCCTAAACCCAATCGTAGACAGCTTTTGGCTCACTAAAGTGCTAATGGGCGGCGGTAGCAGACTGAACCTCATCTATGAAGACACGCTAAATAAAATGCAAATGGACCGGAGTCACATTGAGCAAAGTAACACAACCTTTCACGGTATTATCCCTAGTCGAGAAGCAAGATGCTCGGGGAAAATCAAACTCAACGTGGTATTCGGCACGCCGGAGAACTATAGGTCCGAAGAGTTAACCTTCCATGTGGCACCTTTCAACAGCGGGTATCATGCCTTGCTAGGGTGATACGCATTCACGCGCTTCCACGCCATACCCCATTACGGGTATATGAAGATCAAAATGCCTGAGCCCAATGGAGTTATCACTATCACTAGTGATCCGGACATAACACTCTGCACTGAAAACAAAACCGCTTCTTTGGCCCTCGAGGCTTTATCTAAGGCCCTCGCGACCGAAGAATTAACCACCCTCCATTCCACGGTGGATAGGGACGATGTAATCCTCGATAAGAGACCCAAATCCACTTCCTTCAAGCCAGCAGACGAAATAGTTAAAGTTTAAGTCCACTCGACGGACCCCAAGAAGAAAACTTCCATTAGGGCACAACTGGATTCGACGGTCGATGCTGCACTACGTGCATTCTTGCGCGAGAACTGGGATATCTTGGCCTGGCACCCCTCGGATATGCCAGGTATCCCACGAAGACTGGTCGAGCATAGTATCAATATATTGAAAGGATACAAACCAGTCAAGCAAACGCTGCACTGATTTTCCGAACCCAAACGACGTGCCATGGGGGAGGATCTAGCCAAGCTACTTGAGGCCGGGTTTATCAGAGAGATCAAACATCTGGACTAGCTAGCAAACCTGGTCATGGCACTGAAGAAGGATAAATGCTGGCGCCTGTGTGTCGATTTTAAAGACCTTAATAAGGCTTGCCCTAAGGACCCCTTCCCACTACCTCGCATTGACCACATTATTGACGCGACCGTGGGACACGATTCTTTGTGTTTCCTCAACGCATATTCCGGATACCATCAAATTAAGATGAAAGAATCCTACCAAGCCGCAATGGCATTCGTCACTCTGTATGGGCCCTTCTGCTTCAACACTATGCCTTCGGGCTCAAGAACGCCGACGCAACCTACCAATCCATGATTCAAACATGCCTGGAAAAGCAAATAGGCAAAACTGTGGAGGCATATGTAGATGACGTAGTCATCAAAACCAAGCATGTCGAATCATTGGTGGATGACTTACGCCTTACATTCGATAACCTCCGAGCATATGACATACAACTCAATCCAGAAAAATGCGTTTTCGGCGTTCTAGCCGAAAAACTGCTTGGGTTCATTATCTCCAATAGCGGAATCGAGGCAAACCCAGCCAAAATCCGAGCCCTGTCATAGTTGGCAACACCAACAAACCTCAAGCAGGTCCCAAAACTAGCTGGGTGCGTGGCAGCCTTGAGCCGTTTTATCTCCAGACTAGGGGGAAAGGCGTTGCCATTATATCGCCTGCTCCACCACACCGACCACTTCGTGTGGACGGACACTTCCACAACCGGACTAGAAGAAATAAAAGCTCTTGTCGGTGTTCTGGGAACGGGGGTCCCCAGACTTGCCTGCCTACGGCCTGCGGCGTGGCTCAAGCAGTGGCCCAGTGCGGCCCATCTTCATCAACTCAAGCTCAAGACCCTCGTGAGGGGCCAAGTCTCGCGGGGCGGACGATGGGAAGCTTCCCCAGGAGCGGCCTCGCCAGGCAAGCTCGCGAGGAGGCGGAGAGATCAAGGCAAGGGTACCTCGCGAGGTGCCCATGACGCAATCCATGACGACTGTGGCCAGGTGGGCGCCGGCCTGCGCAGTGTCCTTGTTTCCTCTTTGGTGCAAAGGGAGCAAGCACATGCCAAGGCATCAGGCAAAGGCTACCGTTTCGGTGCAACAAACCAAGACCAGCAGAGCGGCAGGATGGAGGTCACCGTGGAGCCCAAGACGGCGTCCTTGTCAGAGTCTTTGGCAGTCGAAGACCAACTTTAGTCAGGATAAGTGTACTAGATGTTCCCCTTCAAAATGGCCAATTGTTGGCGCCCTTCCCGCTCAATATTTGGGAAGAGGACCAGGGCCTCTCTATATATAGGGCTAGCCACCACAATAGGAGAGAGAGATCAACCCTTCCAAAGAGACACCACCACCACAAGAACATCCCTCGCGAGGCTGTTCTTCCTTTGTATTGTTCATCATCAGCCCCCGAGGCAATCCACCACACCACACACTGGAGTAGGGTATTACACCACAATGGTGGCCTGAACCAGTATAAACACCGTGCCCCTCGTGTGTTCGTCTTTCTAGCTTAGATCTTTAGTGAGGCGCTGGAGCGTGGGTCGGTAGGAGAGAGATCTTCGCGCGCACCCCAGAGTTCGAACCTCAAGGGTCTGCCGGAACCCGAAATCCGACAGCTTTGTTAGCAAGTAACCCAATCCTGGCCGCACCAAACGTCGGCGAACCGATGTTACTCTACATATATGCAACTCACCAGGTGGTGAGTGCGGTGCTCGTCGTTGAACGAGATGAAGAGGGACATAAACTACCACTACAAAAACTAGTATATTACGTATCGACGGTCCTTACACCATGCAAATCCTGATACCCGCATTATCAAAAGATAGCATACGCGGTCTTTATGGCATCCCGCAAGCTGTGGCACTACTTTCAAGAGTGCTCGATCATGGTGGCTTCCGAAGTACCACTTAATGACATCATAAACAACCGGGATGCCACCGGCCAGATTGCCAAATGGGCCATTGAGATCTTACCATTTGAAATAACTTACAAGCCACACCGAGCTATTAAATCTCAAGTGTTGCCTGACTTTGTCGCCGAATGGATAGAGGCCAAACTCCCTAAAGAGTATGGCACATATTCCAACTGGGTGATGCACTTCGACGGCTCTAAACTGCTAGCTGGACTGGGGGCTGGTGTCATCTTGACATCCTCCACAGGAGACACAGTCCGTTATGTGCTCCAAATACTATATACAGACTCTAACAATGCAGCCAAATACGAGGCCCTATTGCATGGTCTCCGGATGGCTGTTTCCATGGGCATACAATGCCTCGAGGTGTGTGGGGATTCAAACCTCACAATATCCCAAAAAATGGAGAATTTGACGCAAAAGGTCCGAAGATGGCGGCTTACCGCAACGCCGTACTCAAAATATCAGCTTGGTTTGAGTGTCTCGAGTTTCATCACGTGGCTCGAGAGAGTAATCAAGATGTGGACATTCTTGCCCGCATGGGCGCCAAACGTGACCCCGTCCCACCTAACACCTTTGTGGAAAGGCTCTTCAAGCCATCCGTAGTGTGGCAGCACGAAAGCGGCAACACCGTTTCGGAGCCGATCATGCCCCCAGATTCTGAACACAGTTCTGATATCATTGGGGGTTCGGGCACCGAAATAACACCATCAGCCCACGAAATCATGGCTGTAATTGCCCCATGGACTGAACCTTTCCTCGCCTACCTTACTAGGAATGAGCTCCCTAATGATCAAACTGAGGCCCGTCGTATTGTTCGATGCTCGACGGCCTACAAAGTTCACAAGGGGGAACTGTACAAGAAAAGTAGTACCGGAGTACTTCAAAGATGTATCTCTGAAGAAGAGGGGCGACAACTTTTGGCCAAAATACACGCCGATCTTGGTGGCCATCACGCCGCAGCTCGGGCCCTTGTAAGTAAGGCCTTTCGTACATGCTTCTTTTGGCCCACGGCCCGAGCAGACGCACAGGACCTCGTACAGCGCTGTGTTGGATGCCAGCTTTTCGCCAATCAAAGCCATATGCCACCCACTGCCCTATGAACAATTCCCATTACTTGGCCTTTTGCGGTCTGGGGGCTAGACATGGTTGGACCCCTTAAAGGGGGAAGCCATAAGAAGAAATATTTACTGGCTATGGTCGACAAGTTCACTAAGTGGATAGAAGCCAAACCAGTCAAGACGGCCGAAACCGGACCAGTTATAGACTTTATATCCGGCGTCATACACCATTATGGTGTCCCACATAGTATTATTACTGACAGCGGCTCTAGCTTTACGGCTGATGAGGTGAAAACTTGGTGCGCTAATTTGGGCATCAAGCTTGATTATGCCTCTGTATATCACCCTCACACAAACGGTCAGGTCGAACGGGCTAATGGCCTGATAATGAGCGGCATCAAATCCAGACAAGTACAATCTCTGCAAGAATCAGACAAGCACTGGGTCGAGGAAGTCGATTCCATACTCTGGGGGCTGCGGACCATGCCCAATCGCACGACCGGATATACACCTTTTTCATGGTGTACGGCGCGGAGGCAGTTTTGCCTTACGTCATTATTCATGGCTCACCTCGAGTGTGCATGTATGAAGAGAGAGAGGCTGAGCTCGATCGGCAGGACGATTTGGACGACTTGGAGGAGGAGCACGATGCCGCGAAGGCCCATTCCGCATTCTACCAACAGCAAGCTCGGCGATGTCAAAGCAAGGAAGTACGGGCAAAGACTTATAATGTTGGTGAACTCGTTCTACACTTACCAGAGAAGAAAAAATACAAGCTCAAGCCCAAATGGGAGTGTAGGATTGGAAGTATGTCTAGAGGGGGGTGATTAGACTACTTGACCAAATAAAACTTATCCTTTTCCCAATTTTAGTTCTTGGCAGATTTTAGCTAACTTAGTACAAGTCAAGCAATTGTAACACAATTCAAGCAAGCATGCAAAGAGTATATGAGCAGCGGAAAGTAAAGCATGCAACTTGCAAGAATGTAAAGGGAAGGGTTTGGAGAATTCAAACGCAATTAGAGACACCAATGTTTTTGTCGTGGTTCCGATAGGTGGTGCTATTGTACATCCATGTTGATGGAGAGTTCAACCCACGAAGGGTAACGGCTGCGCGAGTCCACAGAGGGCTCCACCCAAGAAGGGTCCACGAAGAAGCAACCTTGTCTATCCCACCATGGCCGTCTCCCACGAATGACTTGCCTCACTAGCGGTAGATCTTCACGAAGTAGGCGATCTCCTTGCCCTTACAAACTCCTTGGTTTAACTCCACAATCTTGTCGGAGGCTCCCAAGTGACACCTAGCCAATCTAGGAGACACCACTCTCCAAGAAGTAACAAATGGTGTGTTGATGATGAACTCCTTGCTCTTGTGCTTCAAATGATAGTCTCCCCAACACTCAACTCTCTCTCACAGGATTTGGATTTGGTGGAAAGAAGATTTGAGTGGAAAGCAACTTGGGGAAGGCTAGAGATCAAGATTCATATGGTAGGAATGGAATATCTTGGTCTCAACACATGAGTAGGTGGTTCTCTTTCAGAAAATGTAAGTTGGAAGTGTAGGTTCGTTCTGATGGCTCTCTCCAGGAATGAAGAGGAGGTGGAGGGGTATATATAGCCTCCACACAAAATCTAACCGTTACACACAACTTGCCAATCTTGGTGGGACCGAATTAAGAAACTTGGTCGGATCGATTCAGCAAATCTAGTGACCGTTAGGATTTTCGATGGGACCGACATGCAACTCGGTAGGACCGATATGGTTAGGGTTAGGGCATAAAGTAATCTCGGTGAGACCGATTACACAAACTCGGTGGGACCGATTTTGGTAATAAGCTAACCAGAGAGTTTGTCAGGTAAATTCGGTGGGACCGGTTCGCTCATTTCGGTGAGACAGAAATGTTATGAAAGGGAAACAGAGAGTTTACATTGCAATCTTGGTGGGACCAATCGCTCATCTCGGTGGTACCGAAATGTTACGAAAGGAAACAGAGAGATTACAATCCCTTCTCGGTGAGACCGAGATCCCTATCGGTGAGACCGATTTGCCTAGGGTTTGTGGCAGTGGCTATGACATCTCAACTCAGTGGCGCCGGATAGAAAGAATCGGTGGGGCCGAGTTTGACTTTTTGTTTAGGCCATATCTAGATGTGAGAAAGTAGTTGAGGGTTTTGGAGCATATCACTAAGCACTTTGAGCAAGAACCTCATTAAGCAACACCTCATCCCTCCTTGATAGTATTGGCTTTTCCTATAGACTCAATGTGATCTTGGATCACTAAAATATAAAATGTAGAGTCTTGAGCTTTGAGCTTGAGCCAATCCTTTTATCCATAGCATTTTGAGGGGTCCACTTTTCTCATCCATGCCATGCCATTCATTGAGCTTTTCCTGAAATATTTATCTAGAAATAGTGTTAGCTCAATGAGCTATATGTTATTAGGAATTACCAAAACCACCTAGGGATAGTTGCACTTTCAATCTCCCCCTTTTTGGTAATTGATGACAACATATAGATCAAAGCTTTGACAAATGATAATAAGATTGAAAAAAACATTATCGCTTTGAGAAGTATGTGAAATGTGAGAGCTCCCCCTAAATTTGTGCATAGTTTAAGATTTTCTTTGGACTGCAAATGCACAATGAGTTAGGATCATGAGTTACTCTCCCATGTCACATACATCTTGGTGGAGCGCTCAAAATGATAATAATTAAAATATATGCACTCATCACCAAGCAAAGTGAATGATCATATAGAGATAAAAGGATAATGCCATCCAAGAAGCATTAATGTAGCATATGATCAAACACGTGATCATCCAAGTATCACACAGGCATAAAGTATATCAAACAAGCAAACAAAGTTCAACCACCAAAACAAGAGAGAACAAAAGCAAACACTCTCTCTCGAAGCCTATGATCTATACATTTTCTCCCCCTTTGGCAACAAGTTACCAAAATTTCATAAAAAATGCATAGTGCTAAATCGACTCTCAGGCTTGGTCTTGATGTGGTGGTGTAGAAATGATGCCAAGGACGAAAGCATCAGTTGATGAAGTTGGAGTTGGTGAGTAGGTGCTGGAGCTAATGGCACTGAAGCTGTTACTGATGCTGATGAAGTTGCTCTTGTGTCTGGAACATGCACTACAGCTGATCTCTGAGCTCTGGGCACTCTAGCAAACGCATCAGTGGTTGTCTTTCCCTTTCTCTCCTGCATGTCATCTTGAAGTTTCTCAACAACTGACTGTATCTCAGTGACCTTCACATCCAAGTCATAGAACTTCTGCTCCATGATCCTCTCCAGGCTCTCCTGGTTTTGAGTCAGGGTGGCCAATCCCTTCTCAATCCTTAGAGTGGAGGCAATCAAGTAGCCAAGCTGATCTTGCTTGCTCTTCAGGAAATACTGAGATGCCTCTTCAGCAGTTGGCATCTTTGCAGCCTTTTCAGTCCTTGCCTTCTCCTTCTTTGCTTGTGCTTGCATAGAAGATGGTTCATCTTCATCCATAACCACTGTGTTGTCCTCAAAATCTGGATAGATAGGCATGTGTTCCTTGTCCAATAGGTATGTGCAGTGCCCATCTTGGAGTTAATTAGCTCCTGGATCTATGGGGCATACCCACAACTTCTCTTCTGGTCAGCAGCTGTCCTCTTGATAGTTTCCACTACGAGGCTCATGACCTTGAACTTTTGACGCACATCAAATATGTGAAGCAGATTGATAGCATGGCCTCTAATCATCTTGTGATCACCTGACTTTGGCAAAAGAGTGTTCCCGAGGATCCAGATGATGGTTGGCAATCCTGACAGAAGGTAATGTACTGATCCAAACTTGTGTGTTTCAACAGCAGCATCTGGGATCTCCTTGTACATATGTGCCATAGAGTTGTGATCCTTCTTCTCTTGGCATATACATCCAAGTCATCCTCTTTCTCCTTAGGTGCATTGATCAGATTAGCCCATTCTTCAATAGTTGATTGGTACCTAGTACCTTCAGACATCCATACTATCCTTCCATCTGGATAGAAGTGGGTTGTGGAGTAGAACTGCATTATAAGCTCATCATTCCACTTTGTGAGCTTCTGCCCAACAAAGTCATCCACTCCACAAGCATTGAAACTGTCATACACTCCAGGATAGTGCTCTTCATTCTCCTTGATATATTTCTAGTCCACCCATCTGATATCACGGACAATTGGCTTCTTGACAAGCAGCACTGTCTCATAGAAATCCTGATGTTCCTTTGTATGGAACCTGTAGTCCACATCAGTTCTCCTCCTGACTGCATAGGGATCAGTCAACCTCCACTGTCTGAGTCATGCATCCTTTCTCAGCTTCATATCCTCAGCTACAGGATGAGCATCATTGTGATCTAGAAATTTTGGGCTTCAACTTTCTCAAGACATGTTCCTCATCATCTTCTTCTTCAACAACAACTTCAGGCACTGGGGCCTTGTTCTTCTCTCTAGCAGGAATGTCCCTAGTATTCCTCTTGGGTGCAATTTTAGGCTTTGGAGCAGCTGCCTTGGGTGCTTCTTTGGACTTTGATGAAGCAGCCCCTGACCTGATGGCATCACCCATAAGCTTCTGAGCTTTAGATGCTGGTGCAGCAACCTCTTCTTCTTCATCTTCCATCATGGAAGGCTTTCCAACAACCCTGGCCATGGTCTTCTTGACCCTTTCCTTCCTCTTCTTCCCTTCCTCGACAGCCTCTTTGGGTTCAGATTCCAAAGGCATTTGAGTGGAGGCTCTGGTTTTGGACATGGGAACTCTTTTAGCATGTGCTTTGGTCCTCATTCCAGGCTTAGTGGCAGCAGCTGTGCCATATTCCTTCTTGAGAACCTTCTTCTTGGAAGTGGCCTCATCATCTACATCCACATAGTCTTCATCTTCAGACTCTGAGGTTTTCTTCTTTCTGGCCCTGGTGGCTGCCTTAGGCAAGTTGCTGGGTGTGCTTCTGCTACCATCATAGCTGCTAGAGGGACTAGTGCCCTCACTCATGTGAACCTGCTCCTCAGACTTGTTCTGACTGTCACTTTGATCAGACATGTTGCAAACACTGACAGCAGACCCTGTGAATAGATATAGATGAGGTAGAATAGGATGAGCATCACAAAATACAGAGGTTTTTGCAAGAGAATGACATAAAAAGTTAGTTTTAGTTTTCCATAGAAAGCATTTCGGATCTACCGATTTGTAAACTCGGTGATACCGAAGCAGCTTTAGGAACCTGAACTAGTGAACTCGGTCAGACCGAGTCACAGTTTGGTGACACTGAGACTGCTAGGGTTTCACGAAGTCCTGAACTCGGTCACACCGATTTGCAATTCTCGGTCGGACCGAGAATCACATGTGCAATGCCCTTGGCCAAATTGGTGGAACCGATTTCTACAACTCGGTCAGTCCGAGATGGTTTCGGCGGAAACCTAACCCTAAATTTTCAATCCAAACCTAATCTACGGAGCGTTTTTACTGGATAACATGATCTCAATCGTGGCAAGATTCATGGCGAAAACAATGTGCTAGGAATTGGAGTGAGATTAGCACAAGGATCAAGTCCATACCCTAGTTCGGCGATGCACTTGCTACGGCGGCAACGGCGGAGATGATTCCCGTTGACGGCGGTGGAGACCAGCGGTGGGAGGCAGCTTGCGACGAGGAGGACGATCCAGAGACCCAGGAGGCAGAGCGGGCTGAGCGTGGCCAAAAGAGTTAGGAGAAATTTCCAAAAAAATTCCCATGGATATATATAGCCAGACCCTATCGGTGTGACAGAGTGGAACAACTCGGTGGCACCGAGATACATTACTGCAAGCAGTCACTTCAACTCGGTGTGACCAAAAAGTTCAAATTGGTTGCACCGAGATTGAAAACCTAGATCGGCTTAGTGATCTCGGTATGACCAAAATAGAAGAATCAGTCAGACCAAAATGCACAAAGAAGTTTTGGAAGTTTAAGTGTCACGCCCAATATGCGACCCTATCCAAAAGGAACTCGAAGGTCCCACCAAGGATAGACCCGCATATTGAAACGCTTTTGCAAGGTGGATATCATTACATCAACATTACATAATAGATGGGGATACATACATAAGGCATACAATGCCACATGAATACAACATCACAATACATAAGAGCATCATCCGACTACGGATGAATCACAAACAGAAACTCAAACGACATCCACCCTGCTAGCCCAGGCTGCCGACCTGGAACCTATCCCCTGATCGAAGAAGAAGCAGAAGAAGAACTCAACACGATCAAGCATCGCTCTCGCGTCATGATCATCGCATAACCTGTACCAGCAACTGTTGTTGTAGTAATCTATGAGCCACGAGGACTCAGCAATCCCATTACCATGGGTATCAAGACTAGCAAAGCTTAAAGGGAAAGGAAGGGGTAAAGTGGTGAGGCTGCAGCAGCGACTAAGCATATATGGTGGCTAACATACGCAAATAAGAGCGAGAAGAGAGCAAAAGGAACGGTCGTCAACTAGTAATGATCAAGAAGTGATCCTGAACTCCTACTTACGTCAAACATAACCCAAAAACCGTGTTCACTTCCCAGACTCCACCGAGAAGAGACCATCACGGCTACACACGCGGTTGATGCATTTTAATTCGAATCTGGTGTCAAGTTATCTACAACCGGACATTAACAAATTCCCATCTGCCTATAACTGCAGGCACGGCTTCTGAAAGATTATACCCTGCAGGGGTGTCCCAACTTAGCCCATGACAAGCTCTCACGATCAACGAAGGAATAAACCTTCTCCCAGGAAGACCCGATCAGACTCAGAATCCCGGTTTACAAGACATTTCGACAATGGTAAAACAAGACCAGAAAAGTCGCCCGATGCATCGACATCCTGATAGAAGCTGCACATATCTCGTTCTCAGGACAACACTGGATGAGTCAAGCTACGAGTAAAACCAGCCCTCGAGTTGCCCCGAGGTGGCCCCGCAGGTTGCTCAGTTCGGACCAACACTTAGACAAGCACTGGCCCGGGGGGGGGGGGCAAAAATAAAGATGACCCTCGAGAGAGCGACTCCCAAGGGAAAAGGTAGGTGGTGGTGAGGCAAATGATAAAACCAAGGTTGGGCCTTGCTGGAGGAGTTTTATTCAAAGCGAACTGTCAAGGGGGTCCCATAAATCACCCGACCGCGTAAGGAACGCAAAATCCGGGAACATAACACCGGTATGACGGAAACTAGGGCGGCAAGAGTGGAACAAAGCACCAGGCAAAAGGCCGAGTCTTCCACCCTTTACCAAGTATATAGATGCATTAATAATATAAGAGATATTGTGATATCCCGACCAAAATCCTGTCCACCATGGAGCAATCTTCAACTTCACCTGCAACTAGCAACGCTATAAGAGGGGCTGAGCAAAGCGGTAACATAGCCAAGCAACGGTTTGCATAGGAAAGGTGTCAAAGGTTAGAGATTCATGGCAACATGGGATGGCTCGACAAACAGATGATAGGTAGCGCAGCAAAGCGATAGAACGAAGCAACTAGCATAGCAATGATAGTAGTGAGATCCAGGGTAGCGGTCATCTTGACTGAGATCCCGCAAGGGAGAAGAACGAGTCCATGAAGAAGACGAACGGGAGCAGTCGAACGAATCCTCACGAACGCAACATTACCGGAACTAAGAAGCAACACCGGAAAGAAACAAACAACATGGTAAATGCACAAGCAAGTATGATGCATGTCCGGTTTAAAGAGTCATGGCATGGCAAAGTGCACAAACAATACTACAAATTAAGTGGAGCTCAATATGCAACGAGTTGCATATTGACGAAACACCACATCTGAGTTATTTAGTTCGCTCTCGTTTAGGTACACAACAATATTAAATGTTATTAAACATGGAAAGGGGTGAAGCATATGAAAATCTACCTATCTAGACAAGTTTAAATGAGGCCGGAATAACAAACAACAATTCCGAAAATCCCTATATGCAAATTATGGATTTGTTACTGTTCTGCCCTAAACACAATTTTAATGTTGTTAAACAGGAAAATAAAGTGCACCATGTTAAACTAGGCATTTTTCCACCCCACATACATATAAAGTTTATTAAAATCCAAGCTACGGTTATTTAGTTATGAAATAAATCATTTTAACATGGCATAGGAGCAAATTTAAGCAAACAACATGTTAAACATTTTTAACATAGATGAAAGTGGCATATTATTAATCTACACAATTTTCAGCGTCCCATGGACTCCGGCGCGACGTGGGAAGGCAGGGGACCGACGGGGAGGTCCGGGCGATGGCGCGGGTGAAGTCTGGCGAGGCGGCGAGGGGAGACTGCGGCGAGGGCGCGCTCCTGCGAGGCCCGGTCGCCGGAGTCAGCCGGCAGCAAGGCGGCGGAGCTCTGGATCGGGAACTCCTCTCCCGATCTGGAGCTTGGGGAGCAGGGGCGACGCGGTGCGGGCGCCTCGGGCACCTCGGGCCCAGATCGGCCCGGGGCGGGCCTGGGACGGGCCTGCGGCGAAGTGGGGATGCAGGGAAGGCGACGTGGCGGGGCTTGAGTGGCTACGGGAGGCGGGGAAGGCGATGTGGCGGCGCCCGGTTGACCGGGGCGACGTCTCAGGTGGCGGCGCAGCCTCTGGGCCGGCGACAAGTGGCGGCGAGGGAGTGGGGCGGCGCGGATTCTGAGGAGGGGGAGGCTAGAGGTAGGTGGAGGGGTGTTAGGCTGCCCAAAATGGACAAGGGGTGTCCATATATAGCAAAATTGCTAGGGTTTGGGGGTTAGGAGGGGTTTTGGGGGCTTTCGGAGCCTCCGATCATGATCCGACGATTAGGAACGGAGGGGGGTTTAGCTGGGCTGCAGGTGCGCTGAGAAGAGGGGTTGGTCTGAGAGAAGAGGAGAGAAAGAGAGGCCCGACGGTAGTTTCGGAGACCGAAACGTCCGACGAAGGTACTGGCAACGGTACCGCTATGAGTTTAACGGTTGGGCAGACAAACAAACTCCAAATGCGATGAAACTTGGCAGACGGTTTGTCTACACTATAATAAGACCGCACGGCAAGTTGCATCCCATTCCGAGAACACTTTTATGCCACTTATAAAATAATATTTCGGAGGTGCCGCGGGCGCGTGCGAGTGTGGTCGGGCTCAGAACAGACAACGGAGAGAACCGGCGGAACCAGAACGGATGCAAGTTTTGAAAAACATGCGAATGAAATGCAGATGAAGTGCAGATGAAGTGCAGATGAAGTGCAGATGATGACATGAGACGAGATGCATAACAAGAACAAAATGCAAAACAACATACAAAAACCCAACCACGGAGGAAATAATAAATCACATAGTCGGAAATGGCAAGAGTCGGAGTTTTGAATTTGGAAAGTTGTATCCGGGGTGTTACAACACTCCACCACTACAAGAGGATCTCGTCCCAAGATCTAGGATGGCACCGGAGGAACAAGGAAGAGGAAGATAAGCGGTAAAACTAAGTTGCTTCTTCGACAAAAGAGTGAAACCAAAGAACCTTGAGAGGTTGAAAAGTTGAAAGAAGGAACACAACGGAGTTGAACACAATTGAGAGCACTGCGGTAGAAACTAGAAACAAGGGGCACCATGTGAACCTTGGAGGTTGCAAAGACACAAATCAGGAGTTTAATTGACAAGATAGGGTTCAAAACCACTCCGGTTACAACAAGATGATAGAGGAAGAATTCGGGCAGCACTCCGGTTGAACATGGAAGGAAATAGAACATGAACTTGAGAAGATGGGAAGATACTTGATGAAATCAACAACACACTGCCTCCGGAACTATTGAAAGAATGGCACAATGGGTAAGAAAGATTTCAGACAACACTCCGGTTGAAAAGAGAGGCAAAACTTGATAAGATGGAAGAACTTGAATGAAAACACGACACTCCGGTTAAATGGATAAGCATGGAAAAAACATGATCTTGACAAAGCAAGATGATGAGTGAAGAGAACAACATCACAATGCCTCTGTAATGAAAGAATAGAAGTTAGATTGTTGGGATAAAAGGGACGGAGAAGAAAATGACAATTTTTGCCGCATATGAACTTGGAAAGCATCCTTGCAAAGAAGAATTGAACGGAGTTGTTGCAAAATCAACAACGAAAAGCACAAGTTTGTTGTGGGCTTATGGCAAACATCTCAAAATGATGAGGTGACAACCTGCCACTAACAAAAAACAATTGCTTGTTTGAGACCAATGAAGGGATGAAAACTTCTTCGCCGAGAGGATAGGAGAAAACTTGGATCATTGATGAGCACCACAATGAGCAACATTCCTTAGGGAAGGCTTTATGTGAAAACTAACCCAAGATAACTCCAACAAAGAGATTGATTGGTCGAAAAGATATCTTGAACGAAGAGAAAATGATGGATTTAATTAACTCATTCCTGACAACTTGTGAATCATGAAGCACGAGGAGAAATTGCCAAGGATGACATAACACCATCTCAAAAGGTAAGGTAGAAAGAATTGCACTTTGGAATGCAAGATGAAGAATACTTGAGCTCCTCAAAACAGAACATGTGTTGAGCACCATGTTTAATTTAGAGTATAGCTTGGCGGATCTTAACTTCAAGAGAAATCTTGAAGAACAATTGAAGAATGAAAGAATCCTTGACGAACCACCATGTTGATCTTCCATGAAGAACTCCGGTAATAAAAGGATGATAGAAAGAAAGAGAAGTTGAAAACACAAGGTTTAGCCTTGCGATGATTTAGATGGAGCTTTGCGATGATATAACCAAGAGAACTTGGAACTCCGGAAAGAAAAGATGAATACTAGAACCGAGAATTACTTCATCATGAATAATCTCCGTAAAAAGAACTGAGTCACCTCGAGGAAATAAGAATAAGATTTATTGTATGCTTATCCTTCATCATATTTAATTGATGACAAGCAACGGATTTGGCATACTACTTATTCCCCTAGAAAAAGGATTAAGAAAGATATAGCGTAAACTTGAGAAGGTATTGATGGAGCCACCAGTGGGATTTGGAAACAACGAATGAATTGATCTGATAACGAAGGAAGTGAAATCTTAAACGAACCACCGTAAGAATTGAAAACGAACGAAGTAAAGGGGTGAATCACCGGTAAGAATTAGAGAACGAATGAAGATACTTGAGGGAATTTGATACATGAGAACGAAGAGATCATAAACTGATTAGAGGATATTTGAACGATTCACCGGAAGAATTCCAGAATGAGAGTTGAAAGATGAGAATGAATAATTATGACATGATGGCCTTCGGAGGAAAGAAATGGAAACAACTCATGAAATGCTCCGGATGGGTGAAAAGAATTCTCACAATCAAAAACAATTTTGAGAGGATGGCATCAAGCTAGAACCATGAATCTTGAAGAGAATGGAGCAAGATTTAGAGGAAAACTCTTCTTCAATCTTGAACTGACAACGGGAAACACCACCAAAATTACTGAGATACTCCGGTAGAATGGAAAGCGAAGGGGTAGAGCCAACAATGAGAAGAATTTGAAAGCGATCTTGGAGAAGGCATGTGACTGATGGAATTTATTCTTACGTCACACTTGGAAATGAATTTGAGAATCGCTCCTGATAATTCAAAGAGTCAGGTAAGATCCTGGGATAAGACCTGTGGGTTAGGGCCCACTCAAAAGAAAACACTGTTGAAAGATTGGTTGAAAGGGGGGATTGCACCGGTTGAATTAAATGACTTGAATGAGATAACAACCTCGAAATATCTTGAACGGATTGAGAACGGAAACACAAGTCTTCGGAGATATCTTCAGCACTCCAGAACAAATGAATAGCGAGAAGTGAAAGATTAAGAGGTGCACCGGTATGAAAAAGCATGTGACACGAGGAAAAGAATATGATCACACTGAAAGCTTGAAATGGATCCACCGAAGAAGAAAAAGAACGAAGGATGATGAACTTGAAACTGCCTTAGTATCTTCCTGAGAATCGCCAGATAAGAACATTGACGGGAAAAGAATGGAGAAAGTTCCCATTAATAAAAGGATACATGATTAAGAAATCTGAGTCCTTGAAGAAAAAGGGTGGGAGGGCAGGAAAACAAAGGCAACTTGGAGAAGATGGAACAAACACCGTTGAGAAAACTTAGAATTAATCTTGCGGACGGGGAGAATGATGGGATCATCTCGAAGAGAAGCGCACCGGTTGGAAAAGAATTAACATGACAACCTCAATGATCAAAAGGATTAGTACTCCCATAGAAATATGAGAACACCACTTGAAAGGTATGGAATCAACATTTGACTTTGAAGCAACTCGAATACCACAAATAAAACAAAACAAAGGATTTGGCTTGCAGAATAAGCTGGAACAAACATATGATAGAGATTCCGTCCGAAGTTTTCGTGGTGGGGCCCACACGGGCTCGATTGTACAGCACCATCATGAACAAGGCAGTGCACATGACATATGAAGTGTCCCTGAACCAGCATAGCCAAGGGTTCTTTAAGACACAACGAGACCACTGTAAAAACGACCGTGGAAAGGCGGACCACTAGACGTCGAACCCCAATCTCATATCATGCATCTGTCGAAAAGATATTCTAGGAGCTACTTGAATTCCCACCTATAAAACTCCCGAAACTTTCTGGTTATGCAATCTGGTGTTGGGGATACAGGGAAAGCAATATATCTCACCCAAACTAGCAATACCTACATCCAAGCTGTATCCATCCGTCAACACATAACCAAGAAACCTTCGGAAATCGTGTACCTCAACCTTCGAAAAGCATCCTTTATCCGAGTTATGGCAATACTCCCGAGCTCGCCCCAGTACTGGGTTATCGGGGTTATCTCACCAACAACTACATAAAAGAGATTTTCGATGTCGGCAAAGCTCAGGTATTCCAGAACTGCAACGATAAAATTGTGACGACAACACCTCAGAGCTCGACTCCCCGGGTCAAAGCCACATAAATAGACAGGAGGCACCACGAACAATGTTCTCGTCACAAAACCATCGGAACGATTCCAAGATACCCGCGTGATCCTAAAAAAAAATTGAGTGAAATTTGAGGAGAGGAAAGTCAAAACATCTACGTCAAGAGTCCTCACCAGAGCGATGAAGGGCTCTGAGGAGTAAAAAGAATCCTACTCTCCGATATATATAATCCTAAGACTCAAAATAGTTTTCTTCTAGACTCAACAATGGCCAACAATCAGGGGGATCCCATGGTCGGTTGAGGCTTTGATACCAACTTGTCACGCCCAATATGCGACCCTATCCAAAAGGAACTCGAAGGTCCCACCAAGGATAGACCCGCATATTGAAACGCTTTTGCAAGGTGGATATCATTACATCAACATTACATAATAGATGGGGATACATACATAAGGCATACAATGCCACATGAATACAACATCACAATACATAAGAGCATCCTCCGACTACGGATGAATCACAAACAGAAACTCAAACGACATCCACCCTGCTAGCCCAGGCTGCTGACCTAGAACCTATCTCCTGATCGAAGAAGAAACAGAAGAAGAACTCAACACGATCAAGCATCGCTCTCGCGTCATGATCATCGCATAACCTGTACCTGCAACTGTTGTTGTAGTAATCTGTGAGCCACGAGGACTCAGCAATCCCATTACCATGGGTATCAAGACTAGCAAAGCTTAAAGGGAAAGGAAGGGGTAAAGTGGTGAGGCTGCAGCAGTGACTACGCATATATGGTGGCTAACATACGCAAATAAGAGCGAGAAGAGAGCAAAAGGAATGGTCCTCAACTAGTAATGATCAAGAAGTGATCCTGAACTCCTACTTACGTCAAACATAACCCAAAAACCGTGTTCACTTCCCGGACTCCACCGAGAAGAGACCATCACGGCTACACACGCGGTTGATGCATTTTAATTCGAATCTGGTGTCAAGTTATCTACAACCGGACATTAACAAATTCCCATCTGCCTATAACCGCAGGCACGGCTTTTGAAAGATTATACCTTGCAGGGGTGTCCCAACTTAGCCCATGACAAGCTCTCGCGATCAACAAAGGAATAGACCTTCTCCCAGGAAGACCCGATCAGACTCGGAATCCCAGTTTACAAGACATTTCGACAATGGTAAAACAAGACCAGCAAAGCCGCCCGATGCGCCGACATCCTGATAGAAGCTGCACATATCTCGTTCTCAGGGCAACACTGGATGAGTCAAGCTACGAGTAAAACCAGCCCTCGAGTTGCCCCGAGGTGGCCCCGCAGGTTGCTCAGTTCGGACCAACACTTAGACAAGCACTGGCCCGAGGGGGGGGGGGGCTAAAATAAAGATGACCCTCGAGAGAGCGACTCCCAAGGGAAAAGGTAGGTGGTGGTGAGGCAAATGATAAAACCAAGGTTGGGCCTTGCTGGAGGAGTTTTATTCAAAGCGAACTGTCAAGGGGGTCCCATAAATCACCCGACCGCATAAGGAACGCAAAATCCGGGAATATAACACCGGTATGACGGAAACTAGGGCGGCAAGAGTGGAACAAAGCACCAGGCAAAAGGCCGAGTCTTCCACCCTTTGCGAAGTATATAGATGCATTAATAATATAAGAGATATTGTGATATCCCAACCAAAATCCTGTCCACCATGGAGCAATCTTCAACTTCACCTGCAACTAGCAACGCTATAAGAGGGGCTGAGCAAAGCGGTAACATAGCCAAGCAACGGTTTGCATAGGAAAGGTGTCAAAGGTTAGAGATTCATGGCAACATGGGATGGCTCGACAAACAGATGATAGGTAGCGCAGCAAGGCGATAGAACGAAGCAACTAGCATAGCAATGATAGTAGTGAGATCCAGGGTAGCGGTCATCTTGCCTGAGATCCCGCAAGGAAGAAGAATGAGTCCATGAAGAAGACGAATGGGAACAGTCGAACGAATCCTCACGAACGCAACATTACCGGAACTAAGAAGCAACACCGGAAAGAAACAAACAACATGGTAAATGCACAAGCAAGTATGATGCATGTCCGGTTTAAAGAGTCATGGAATGGCAAAGTGCACAAACAATACTACAAATTAAGTGGAGCTCAATATGCAACGAGTCGCATATTGACGAAACACCACATCTCAGTTATTTAGTTCGCTCTCGTTTAGGTACACAACAATATTAAATGTTACTAAACATGGCAAGGGGTGAAGCATATGAAAATCTACCTATCTAGACAAGTTTAAATGAGGCCGGAATAACAAACAACAATTCCGAAAATCCCCATATGCAAATTATGGATTTGGTACTGTTCTCCCCTAAACACAATTTTAATGTTGTTGAACAGGAAAATAAAGTGCACCATGTTAAACTAGGCATTTTTCCACCCCAAATACATATAAAGTTTATTAAAATCCGAGCTACGGTTATTTAGTTATGAAATAAATCATTTTAACATGGCATAGGAGCAACTTTAAGAAAACAACATGTTAAACATTTTTTAACATATATGAAAGTGGCATATTATTAATCTACACAATTTTCTGAGCATTTTACATATATAACTTATTTTAATCCGATGCACGGTTAATTAGTTATTACATGCATGAGGTTCAAGGGTTTTTCTGCAAAACTGGTAATTCTACGGATAATGTTAAAATCACAGAACGGAAAAAAACTACTGGGCTGAAACTGTTGGGCGCTGGGCTGCTCACCTAGCTGGGCTAGGCCCAGATCGGTGGAGGTGGGAGCTGCTCACATTGGGCTTCAGCCCAGGTCGGTGGCGCGACTGGGCTGGGCTTTGGGGAGGTTAGGCCCACAAGGGCGTCCCTCGCGGTCAACGAAGGCCTCGGGCGCTCCTCGTCCTCCCCGACAGGAAGTCGAGCAAGGCCATGGCGTAGCACTGGCGAGGACTGATGGCGGCTCCGGTGATGGTAGGCCGACGACGGCGAGGCGACAAAGGGCGGCAGAGGGGTGGATCCAGGCGCGGACGAGCGTCGGGGTCCCGTTTCTGGCCGGATCGAGGCGGAGGGCAGCGTCCCATGGACTCCGGCGCGACGTGGGAAGGCAGGGGACCGACGGGGAGGTCCGAGCGATGGCGCGGGTGAACTCTGGCGAGGCGGCGAGGGGAGACTGCGGCGGGGGCGCACTCCTGCGAGGCCTGGTCGCCGGAGTCAGCCAGCAGCAAGGCGACGGAGCTCTGGATCGGGAGCTCCTCTCCCGATCCGGAGCTTGGGGAGCAGGGGCGACGCGGTGCAGGCGCCTCGGGCACCTCGGGCCCAGTTGGCCCGGGGCGGGCCTGGGACAGGCCTGCGGCGAAGTGGGGATGCAGGGGAGGCAACGTGGCGGGGCTTGAGTGGCTGCGGGAGGCGGGGAAGGCGACATGGCGGTGCTCGGTTGACCGGGGTGACGTCTCAGGTGGCAGCGCAGCCTCTGGGCCGGCGACAAGTGGCGGCGAGGGAGTGGGGCGGCGCGGATTCTGAGGAGGGGGAGGCTAGAGGTAGGTGGAGGGGGGGTTAGGCTGCCCAAAATGGACAAGGAGTGTCCATATATAGCAAAATTGCTAGTGTTTGGGGGTTAGGAGGGGTTTTGGGGGCTTTCGGAGCCTTCGATCGCGATCCGACGATCAGGAACGAAGGGGGGTTTAGCTGGGCTGCAGGTGCACTGAGAAGAGGGGTTGGGCTGAGAGAAGAGGAGAGAAAGAGAGGCCCGGCGGTAGTTTTAGAGACCGAAACGTCCGACGAAGGTACCGGCAACGGTACCGCTATGAGTTTAACGGTTGGGCAGACAAACGAACTCCGAATGCGATGAAACTTGGCAGACGGTCTATCTACACTATAATAAGACCGCACGACAAGTTGCATCCCATTCCGAGAACACTTTTATGCCACTTATAAAATAATATTTCGGAGGTGCCGCGGGCGCGTGCGAGTGTGGCCGGGCTCAAAACGGACAACGGAGAGAACCGGCGGAACCAGAACGGATGCAAGTTTTGAAAAACATGCAGATGAAATGCAGATGAAGTGCAGATGAAGTGCAGATGATGACATGATACAAGATGCATAACAAGAACAAAATGCAAAACAACAGACAAAAACCCAACCACGGAGGAAATAATAAATCACATAGCCGGAAATGGCAAGAGTCGGAGTTTTGAATATGGAAAGTTGTATCCGGGGCGTTACATTAAGTCTATGATGAATCGGGGACTCTGAGTGCTCCTCACACAGAGTGGATCGAATTTGACTTGATCAAACTTTGTGATGTAGCAAGAATAGAGGTCGAGACAAGAAAAGCATAGATAGCTAGAGAAGGTTCTTAGTCATTCTTGTCCATCCACTTGGCAAAAGAAAAGAAACCAAACAGTCAACACAACAAGTGGATGTCCTCGAATGAGTGAAATATGCAACCAACATGCTCACACAATAAAATGACAAATGAAATATGTGGCAAAGCATGCACAACCATTCTAGCATCTATCAAGCAATTGGCAATGACTAGGTCATCTATATATGAGTATATTGACTTAGGAGTCAAATGAGAACATTTGATCATAGGTCATACTCATCGTTTAAGCTCAAGTGGGGTTGCCACTTTTAAATAATGCATTGATGTGTTCACACCATTAGAGTTGCTTTAACTCAATTCCTAGAGTGAAGCTCCCCCTAGATGTGAGATCCCCCCTTAGAGGGATGAACTAACCTTGGGTTTTGTCGATGATGACTACATGTAGGTGTTGAAGATGTGGATGCTCAATGTTGATGTAGATCATTTGGAGCAATCCTTTGAAGTGAGTTGCACTTTCAATACCTACACGGGTTAGTCCCACAAGGAACAAACAAGGATATCCATAGACATAGAGTGATGCACACACAAATCGATGTCTATGAAAGCATTTGGTTACCTTGTCCCTTGTCTTACCAACAAGAGGGTTTGTGACTCCATGAACTAGTGCAAGATGTGGAAGTTGATTGCACTTGTCCTTGCCAAAATGATATGAGTGAAGTATGTTGGCGGAGTCACCCTCAAGAACTATCTAGTTCTTCTTCTTCGGGATCCACACCATCTTGATGGGAATCCTTGGGGTTGTAGTCGTACTTGATGAAGTAGAACTTTACGTAGTCTTGGGAATCCACTTGATCAAGGCCTTGGGAGCTTCTTCAAATGCATCAATCTCCTCTTGAAGCTCATCCTTGCCTTTTTGCTTGTGGTCTTGTGGTGGAAGATCATCTTGAGCTTGTGTCCCTTTGAAGGAAGTAGGATCATACTTCTCTTGTTGAGGAACAAACTTCATCTTGGGGTATTGATCTTCTTCCCACTCAACTCCATTTGCATTGAACTTTCATTCAAAACCAACACCTTGGTTCTTACGGTGCCTTCCTTGCTTGCGTACAATTTCCTCGAACTGATTACTCCCGGCAAGGCTCTTGTAAACACCTTTCTCTATAATTCCCTTCAATAAGCTATTTTCTTGCTCAAGTGTAACTTGGCTAAGAGAATCATTAGTGGAATCAAGAGAACTACTAGAAGCAACAACATCAGATTTAACATGATTATTGTTACTACTAGAGGAAGAATCCTTCTTGTTCTTGTTACTAGACTTGACTTGAGGCATGTAAGTAGATAAGAGTAAACGCTTGGCAATGTAAGAAGAACTTTTCTTGCGAAGATCATCATTGATTGCCTTTAAGAACTCATGCTCTTGCTCAAGGTTGAGTTTTTCAAAGCGTAACTTCTCATGAGTCCTTAAAAGTTCTCGATGATCCCCTAAGATAGTTTCATGAGCTAACTTAAGAGTGTTTAGTTCTTTAGTTAGGAGCTCAATCTTATCCTTATCATCGTCATTCATTTTATCTTTATTAGCATGATTAATTGACGTTTCATTATAGTATTCATCACTAGAGTTGTCAATAAGTAAATCATCATCACCTAGCAAGTCATCTTGATCACTATTGAAATCAACATACTCGGGGTGTGTTACCTTTGGGCCTTTAGCCATGAAGCATCTTCCAAGTCCCTCATTTGGTGAATCAAATATGTCGTAGGAGTTGGTTGACACAAGTGCTATACCGGCAACACCTTCATCCTGAGTATGTTCGGAGTCAGAGTGATAGCTTCTCTCAGAGTGATTGTCGGAGTTGGAACCGGATACCCATTCACCAACATGAGCTTGATGTCTTCGTTTTGTGTAGCTCCTTGATGACTTGTCCTTCTTTTCTGAATCCTTGCTTCTCCGGGATGTTCTTCGTTCATAACGGTCATCTCTACTCCTTCTCTCTCTTGGTGGTGATTCTTCTCTTCTACTTCTCCTCTTAGGTGATTCTTCTCTTCTTTTGTAGGGAGTCGTACACTCATTGGAGTAGTGTCCGGGTCTTCCACAATTGTAGCAATTGCGCTCTCAACTAGAAGATATTTTGTCATTGTAGGACCTTGACTTGGAGCTTCTCTCTTTGCTTTTACTTTTGTAGAACTTGTTTAAGTTCTTCACCATTAGGATTAATTCTTCATTGAAGGTTTGTTTCTCACTTGATGATGTGGGGGCTTCACATGAGGCTTTGTAAGCACCACTCGACTTGTTGTGGAGCTCCTCCTTATCCTTGAGTGACATCTCATGAGCAATGATTCTTCCAATGACTTCCGTTGGCTTGAGATTCTTGTAATTAGGCATCATTTAGATGAATGTGCACACAGTATCTTATTTTCCATTCAATGCTCTTAGGATCTTCTTGATGATGAATTTTGCGGTCATCTCTTCACTTCCTAAGCCGGCAATCTCATTTGTAATGAGAGCAAGCCTAGAGTACATTTCAGCGACGCCTTCACCATCCTTCATCTTGAACTTGTCAAGTTGACTTTGAAGCACATCCAACTTGGATCCTTGACGGAGTCGGTACCTTCATGCATATCAATCAAAGTATCCCAAATTTCCTTTGCATTCTCAAGACGGCTGATTTTGTTGAATTCTTCGGGGCACAATCCGTTGAAGAGTACATCACAAGCTTGAGCGTTGTATTGCAGCATCTTCAACTCATCCGCGCTAGCTTCACGGTTTGGTTCTCTCCCATCAAAGAATTCACCTTGCAAGCCAATACACACAATACCCCAAACGGTGGGGTTATGTCCGAGAATATGCATTTTCATCTTATGCTTCCAACTAGCAAAATTCGTACCATCAAAGTAAGGACCTCTACGGTGGTAGTTTCCCTCACTAGACGCCATACTCTCCTAGGTTGTGAAACCAAGGTATGACCACCAAAAGCTATGGAAATCAAAGAAAATGGAGACCAAAGCTCTAATACCACTTGTAGGATCGGGAGTATGTCTATAGGGGGGTGATTAGACTACTTGACCAAATAAAACTTATCCTTTTCCCAATTTTAGTTCTTGGCAGATTTTAGCAAACTTAGTACAAGTCAAGCAATCATAACACAATTCAAGCAAGCATGCAAAGAGTATATGAGAAGCGGAAAGTAAAGCATGCAACTTGCAAGAATGTAAAAGGGAAGGGTTTGGAGAATTCAAACGCAATTGGAGACACGGATGTTTTTGCCGTGGTTCTGATAGGTGGTGCTATCGTACATCCACGTTGATGGAGAGTTCAACCCATGAAGGGTAACGGCTGCGCGAGTCCACGGAGGGCTCCACCCAAGAACGGTCCACGAAGAAGCAACCTTGTCTATCCCACCATGGCCGTCGCCCACGAATGACTTGCCTCACTAGCGGTAGATCTTCACGAAGTAGGTGATCTCCTTGCCCTTACAAACTCCTTGGTTCAACTCCACAATCTTGTCGGAGGCTCCCAAGTGACACCTAGCCAATCTAGGAGACACCACTCTCTGAGAAGTAACAAATGGTGTGTTGATGATGAACTCCTTGCTCTTGTGCTTCAAATGATAGTCTCCCCAACACTCAACTCTCTCTCACAGGATTTGGATTTGGTGGAAAGAAGATTTGAGTGGAAAGCAACTTGGGGAAGGCTAGAGATCAAGATTCATATGGTAGGAATAGAATATCTTGGTCTCAACAGATGAGTAGGTGGTTCTCTTTTAGAAAATGTAAGTTGGAAGTGTAGGTTCGTTCTGATGGCTCTCTCCACGAATGAAGAGGAGGTGGAGGGGTATATATAGCATCCACACAAAATCTAACCGTTACACACAACTTGCCAATCTCGGTGGGACCGAATTAAGAAACTCGGTCGGACCGATTCAACAAATCTAGTGACCGTTAGGATTTTCAGTGGGACCGACATGCAACTCGGTAGGACCAATATGGTTAGGGTTAGGGCAAAACGTAATCTCGGTGAGACCGATTACACAAACTCGGTGGGACCGATTTTGGTAATAAGCTAACCAGAGAGTTGGTCAGGTAAACTCGATGGGACCGGTTTGCTCATTTCGGTGTGACAGAAATGTTACGAAAAGGAAAGAGAAAGTTTACATTGCAATCTCGGTGGGATCGATCGCTCATCTCGGTGGTACCGAAACATTACGAATGGAAACAGAGAGATTACAATCCCATATCGGTGAGACCAAGGTCCCTATTGGTGAGACTGATTTGCCTAGGGTTTGTGGCAGTGGCTATGACATCTCAACTTGGTGGCGCCGGATAGAAAGAATCGGTGGGGCCGAGTTTGACTTTTGGTTTAGGTCATATGTGGATGTGAGAAAGTAGTTGAGGGTTTTGGAGCATATCACTAAGCACTTTGAGCAAGAACCTCATTAAGCAACACCTCATCCCTCCTTAATAGTATTGGCTTTTCCTATAGACTCAATGTGATCTTGGATCACTAAAATATAAAATGTAGAGTCTTGAGCTTTGAGCTTGAGACAATCCTTTTATCCTTAGCATTTTGAGGGGTCCACTTTTCTCATCCATGCCATGCCATTCATTGAGCTTTTCCTGAAATATTTATCTTGAAATAGTGTTAGCTCAATGAGCTATATGTTGTTAGGAATTACCAAAACCACCTAGGGATAGTTGCACTTTCAGGCAGGGTCCCTTCATTATAGATGAAGTTCTCACTGGAGGAGCCTATCGCCTTCGTAACGCTTCGGATAATCATTTGGACCAAACGCATGGAACGTTGACCGACTCCGAAGATTCTATGCCTAAGTTCGCACTTATACCATTTTTTGTCCCTTCTTTTCTCCCTCTCACCTTTTTCTTTTCGTTTTTAGACGACGTCTAGCCAGTGTTCGGATAAACCACATACTTTAGGGGCATATATCATTAAATGTACATACCCCATAATACCTGGGGGCTTCTTTTCACAGAAACTTATTATCATTATTATTTTTTGAGCATCAAGCTCACCGTATATAGGTGTTGTCTACTCATATATGTCTTATCTTCGCCATTATATGCACCTTTATGACTTAAGTTTTTGCCAAGCTGGGTTGCCTGGCTCCTGTGCTTATGCCCTATGTTCCCGATTGTTTGGCTAGGGCATAAAGGGAGCACCTCTGCGATTGTTACAGCCGGGTTATCCGGACGTGTACCTCAGACGGGTGAAGCCGAAAGCTAGCATTCTTAAGGGAATAATTGGTCGGTGGACAAAAGGCGAACTTCCCTCGTAGCAACATGAGCCCCCAAATTATAACATGTACTGTGATTCTTAGCATTACAGCTCCAGCATGCACAAAAACGCATGCAGACCCAGAGAAAGGAACCCTTAACGGAACTATTCTCTCTGGAAGATGTTTCTTATGATCAAATGTAATATAACATAACTCCCCGAATACAACTTGTCTGTTCAAGCAACTATGACTGGACTGCCTAGTTTCCACACATACTTTGGTGTTTACCAACAGTATAGTATCCGGAAACACTCCAAACCTCGGGTTTCAGAGGTCGAAGCAGAAAGTCTGCCATGACAATCTTTTTACAATTCGGCTGGATATAACTTTATTGATAAAAGTACATCGCTACTTGGACTCAAAAACTTCTTCATCCTCTAGACCCTCTAACAAGTTGTCTAGTTTACAATCCTGTTGAGAAAACTTAGTGGCTATCTTTACTTGGTCGTACACTAAGCTAACAGGAATTTCTTGTCCATCTGGTCCCCGAGGTCTGACCTGGGCCATATGATTCGGATCAAGTCTGGTGTACCGCATTTTCACCATGGCCTAGGCCTCTCGTGCGCCTTCCGACATGTTGATATCTTCCATAGCTCAAAACGGCAATGAGCTCCCTTGAATAAATTCACGAGCTCCTCCATACTTCCTGGAGAAGGATCAGATGGCCATAAAGCCTTAGCCATGTTCCTCAATGTTTTCTGAGCTCGCTCGTGCACTTTAGATATCTGTTGTAGTAGGTCACCTTGGAATCCGGACACTTCTCCCTCGGGATGTCTGGTTAGCACACCTATAGAAATAAACTTATAAAATTTTCAAATGGGAGACCGTATGAAAGTCAAGTTAAAGAGCATACTAAATATGCCGCCTTTCAGCTTCCTGTTCTCCTTCAAAGCATCTTATAGTTGGGCTCTTAAATCCTTCAGTTCTTCGGCTTGCTTGATATTTGTATCTTGTAGTTTGTTCTTCTCATTATGGTCCGTGTCAATACACGTTGACCAACGGCTTCTTGCCCTTCGGCGTGTTGTTCGTCTACTTCAGCAGCCCTTAGCCTCTCCTCCAGCTAATCTGTCGACCCTACCAACGAAAGAATGCATAGTTAAGAAACATCATTGTAGGCACGGAATCTTATTTCTGGGCTACTATTGTACTTACCATCAGGTGCCTTCTTGGATTTCTTTAAATTTCCAGTTCGGCGGTGGCAATAGTTAGCTTGGTTCGGCATTCTTCTAGCTCCTTGGATAATGTGTTATTTCTCTTTGTGAGTACCTGAGAACGTAACAACCCTTAAATCAGTTGGGCCAATTGCTTCAAGACTCGGGGGTACTGGTATATGATTATTGAATCTGCACAAATAGTACTTACCCGCATATCCTTTGAAAGCTGGCGAGTGGCTCCAGCAAGTCCATCCCGGCCAGCTCGGATGTAAGCATCTGTTGAGCTGAGAACATTGAATGCCTCTTCGGTAAAATTCGGGTCACACATAGCTGCTCTTCGCCGCTGATGATTCATCGCACTCTCCACTTCGGAGTTCGTGACGGATACATTATCCTAATCCTCTGGGAGATGACAATCCAGCATTGCTCCCGCATACCCCCCAGTCATTGGGGCAGGGTCCGGGGCCGGATTAGTCTGCGCATGGCCGGCCAGGTCTCCAGATACAGTCCGACATACACTCCTCCTGCAATATGGCACAACAGGAAATGTCACCATTCGATCTATCCACTGAGTGCATGTTGAAGGATTATACCTCTTTGACGAAGGAGAGGGCCCGGCTATATCGTCATTTCCTTTCTTTTCAAAGACGCGCCCTGTGCAAGCGTCGTCTTCTTAGAGGACGCCTTTGTTGCAGGGCGTCACCCCTTGGGAGCACGATGTAGTGTGGTGGGTGAGTCACAAGGGGAAAACTCTTTTTGAGGAGATGTATCCTTGGTACTTACATGGGAGGAGGGGAGAAGGCCGGGGTAATCGGCTATAATAGCCACTGCCGTGCCATCGTAGCTCATCTGATAAAAGATTCCATCCTTAAATTCTATAAATAGATCCGAATCCTCTTCAAATCCAGGATCAAGGACTTGATTATGGTCCTCCGGCTGCGGAGCGGGGCTATAGATCCCCGCGACGACCTTTCTCCATTCCTATTAAAGGTAGCCGGATTAAGTTCGACTAAAAGCATAGTTAAGGAAAAAGATCGAGTAAGGCTTATGACTGAAGACTCACCCAGTTAATGGGGTTATACATGGAGAAACCTTCTCGGCACTTCAGGCGAGCGAAATATTCCTTTTCCCCTTTGAAAAGGTCAACCAATGTGGCGGCCAAAGCGGCAAAATTGGATGGACCCTTGCGCCCACAGCATGATGCGTCCTCCTCCTCGTTGTAGTGCTACATGGGAACCCCCAGGATTGGAGCGGCTGAACGCACCGCGTTATTGAAATCTCCATTACCTCGACTATAGATAGTCCGGAGTGGGCGAGTATTCTGATCTTGCTCACTAGCCTCTTAATCTCTGCACTGTCTTCTTCTTCATAGCTTCAGGGACGCCAACTGGTGCGCTTCTTTAAAGGAGCGGTGGAAAATTCAGGAAGACCTTGCCGGATTGGGTCCGAAAGGACAACGTCTTCGATGTAGAACCACTCCGAGGGCCATTCTTCTGATGCCTTCTGCGAAGTGCCAGACAGGTATCCTGTCCCGGCTATGCGCCATACTTCGGTATTGCTCACCTCGAATATGGATCCCCTTTGGGAGCGGGGGATGAGGCAAAAATATTTCCTCCATAACTCGAAATGGGCCTCGCAGCCTAGGAACAACTCGCAAAGAGCAACAAAGCCCGGGATGTGTAGATGGAGCCCAGCGTGAGGTTGTGCAGTTGGAGACCGTAATACTCCAGAAGACCTCTGAGGAAAGGGTGTATTGGAAATCCCACGCCCCTCAGCAGGAAGTAAACAAAGCACACCTGCTCCCCTTTATTGGGATTGGGGAAGTTCTTCGCCAGGGCTTTGCCGTTGATGGAAGTTAATCCCCCCGAATGGGAACTAGATCCGATGGAGGGAGGTTGATAACTCACAAGTATAGGGGATCGCAACAGTTTTCAAAGGTAGAGTATTCAACCCAAATTTATTGATTCGACACAAGGGGAGCCAAAGAATATTCTCAAGTATTAGCAGCTGAGTTTTCAATTCAACCACACCTGAAAGACTTAATATCTTCAGCAAAATATTTAGTGGCAAAATAGTATGGAGGTAACAGTAATGGTGGCAAAAGTAACAATAGCAGTTTTGTAGTAATCGTAACAGTGGCAACGGAAAAGTAACTAAGCAAAGACCAATATGTGAAAAGCTCGTAGGCAATGGATCAATGATGGATAATTATGTCGGATGTGATTCCTCATGCAACATTTATAACATAGGGTGACACATAACTAGCTCCAGTTCATCAATGTAATGTAGGCATGTATTCCGAATATAGTCATGCGTGCTTATGGAAAAGAACTTGCATGACATCTTTTGTCCTACCCTCCCATGGTAGCGGGGTCCTATTGGAAACTACGGGATATTCAGGCCTCCTTTTAACAGAGTACCGGACCAAAGCATTAGCACTTAGTGAATACATGAACTCCTCAAACTACGGTCATCATTGGGAGTGGTCCCGATTATTGTCACTTCGAGGTTGCCAGATCATAACACATAGTAGGTGACTATTGACTTGCAAGATAGGATCAAGAACTCACATATATTCATGGAAACATAATAGGTTCATATCTGAAATTATGGCACTCAGGCCCTAGTGACAAGCATTAAGCATGGCAAAGTCATAGCAACATAAATCTTAGAACATAATGGATACTAGGGATCAAACCCTAACAAAACTAACTTGATTACATGGTAAATCTCATCCAACCCATCACCGTCCAGCAAGCCTACGATGGGATTACTCACGTACGGCGGTGAGCATCATGAAATTGGTGATGGAGGATGGTTAGTGATGATGATGGCGACGGATTCCCCTCTCCGGAGCCCCGAACGGACTCCAGATCAGTCCTCCCGAGGAACAATAGGGCTTGGCGGCGGCTCCGTATTGGAAAATGCGACGAATCCTTATCTCTGATTTTTTTTCTCCCCGAAAGTGAATATATGGAGTTGGAGTTGAGGTCGGTGGAGTTCCAGGGGGCCCATGAGGCAGGGGGCACGCCCCAGGGGGGCGCCCTGCACCCTCGTGGACAGGGTGTGGGCCCCTTGATGCAGATTCTTTCACCAGTATTTTTTATTAATTCCAGAAAGTTGCTCCGTGGATTTTCAGGTCATTCCGAGAACTTTTATTTCTGCACAAAAATAACACCATGGCAGTTCTGCTGAAAACAACGTCAGTCCGGGTTAGTTCCATTCAAATCATGCAAGTTAGAGTCCAAAACAAGGGCAAAAGTGTTTGGAAAAGTAGATACGTTGGAGACGTATCAACTCCCCCAAGCTTAAACCTTTGCTTGTCCTCAAGCAATTCAGTTGACAACCTGAAAGTGATAATGAAAAACTTTTACAAACTCTGTTTGATCTTGTTGTTGCAAATATGAAAAGCCAACATTCAAGTTTTCAGCAAAGATTATGAACCGACCATATTCACAATAACATTTAGGTCTCATGTTTACTCATATCAATGGCATAATCAACTAGCTAGCAATAATAATACATCTCGGATGACAACACTTTCTCAAAACAATCATAGTATGATATAACAAGATGGTATCTCGCTAGCCCTTTCTGAGACCGCAAAACATAAATGCAGAGCACCCCTGAAGTTCAAGGACTGACTAGACATTGTAATTCATGGTAAAAGAGGTCCAGTCATACTCAATGTAAATTAATAGCAGTGCAGGCAAATGACAGCAGTGCTCTCCAACTGGTGCTTTTTTAATAAGAGGATGATGACTCAACATAAAAGTAAATAGATAGGCCCTTCGTAGAGGGAAGCATGGATTTGTAGAGGTGCTAGAGCTCGAGTTTTGAAGCAGAGATAAATAATATTTTGAGTGGCATACTTTGATTGTCAACATAACAACCAAGAGATCTCGATATTTTCCATGCTACACACATTATAGGCGGTTCCCAAACTGAATGTTAAAGTTTATACTCCCCCACCACCAACAAACATCAATCCATGGCTTGTCTGAAACAACGGGTGCCGTCTAACTAACAACAATCCTGGGGGAGTTTTGTTTGCAATTATTTTGATCTGGTTTGAGCATGGGACTGGGCATCCCGGTTATAGGCCATTTTCTCATGAGTGATGAGCAGAGTCCACTCATCATGAGAATAACCCACCACTACTAGGGAAAAGCCTAGTAGTACCGCTGGTTTTTGGCCTATCAGTAGCGCAGGTAAGCGCGCTACTGATACAGCGCTACAGCTAAAGCTTAATTAGCAGTAGCACCTACTTGCACTCGCTACTGCTATATCTACTTAGTAGTAGCACTTTCCAAATCAATCACTACTGCTAATTACTAGTAGCGCTTTCGAAAACAACCACTACTACTATTATTATGTTTTCTCATTCTTTTGAATTTTAGGTCGTATTCATACACCTTTATACAATTTTTCATACAGTAGCAATTTAGAGATTGTTTTTACATCATAATGAGTTATTAAATCACTAGGTGAAAGAACCTTGGATTAGTTTCAAGTGCATGGATCCAAAGTAACCAATGGTCACTTTGGATCCATCCATTTGAAACTAATCCGCGGTTCTTTCACCCAATGACATAATAACTTATCATCATAATAATAATAATAATATCATTAACAACTTATCATCATACTATATCATTATCATATAACTCCTCATAATCATCATTTTTATCCATGAGACATCACATATCAACTTGGTCACTAGTTATAATAACAACCCCTCCTCCTCATCATCATAGTACTCATAATCACTACTCCTACTCAGCATCACCATCAAGTCTAAGACATTGTAGTCATATATAATCAACACTAACTAATTGTTCTTAATACTTAGGACCTACACCTCTCTCCTAGCTAAAATACCATAAAACAGATAAACCGGTCCTTCACCATAATGGAGAATGGACATAAACCTATTTCCAACTTGTGGCTTGTACACATTCATTTTGTCTCCAATTATTTGTGTGTGCGCATTCATCACTTTGCTCCATTCTTTGATTTTGAGCCTTCCATCATTTTAAGAAATTGAGTATGCAGTATGGTAAGCCTTCGATGGAGTTGGTCGTAAGCTAACCATATGCATATCACCTTCGGTAAATAGCATGTCAGGCACAACCTGCTTCGGGAGCCTCTGTTCAAAAATGTAATAGTAATATATATAGATAGCAATGTAGTTTACTAAAGAATAATGTATGCAATGAAGTTACCATCATTAACAAAATCTTACCAAGTTTTTGGCAATGAAGTTACCACCAAGAAATTTATGGACTAGTGGCACGTATCTAGTATAATTTGGGCTGATAGAGTGACTGGTTTTGAAGGCCTCAACATCTTCTATGAATGAGACAAGATAACCTTTCTCCTCACAATTAAGCTTGGAGTCATAGCTGTAGTATGTGCTGTCTACTACCTTCTGAGTATTTCTTGAAGATAAGAAATAAGCTAACAATTATAAATAAATAAGTTTAGTACGGACGGACACCAAATATTTTTAAATTAACAACATAAATTACTGAACTTAACAAATTAGTTTGACAAACTCACATCTAGACAAAATTGGAGGCATATCCACATCGACCTAGATGTCGATATTATCATCATCATCATAATCTTTGGGACGAATATCAAATCTTATTCACATTCCCTCCTCAAATCCATATGCCTTGCAGGGAGCTTCCCTATTAGAGCAACCGAAATGGGATCGATCGACCACATTGTACAACTTAACCAGAAACTCAAAACCATGTTTAGTTCTTAAGTGATCCCTCCTCGTCTCCACATTCTCAAAGTCATCTAAACCAAAACCAAGCTTCTCCAATACATATGGTCTAGCATGGCACGAGATGTACTAATCGGATTGAAAAAAATCCATAAATTACATGTTGAACAAAAGAAGCACAAGTGATGATATTAATTACAATGAAATGCTTGTCGTTGCATACCATACAAACATCGAAGGTCTCTTCCAGCTTCACGGTGAAAAACCTATCATTTTGCACGTGTGGAAACCTGTCGCACACACTCTGGTCATCGTAGCAGTACCCGCACTCTGGGATCCCATCGTCATCAGACATCTCCTGTGTTCAAAATTCAAAGATAATAACTCGACGGCAAAACCCAAAAAATCCGGCATGACCTTTGCTAAAAAAGGACATATCGAGCGCCTGAAATTTTCCGGAACGGAAATTAATCAACACTCCGGCAAAACATAGGCCAATTATCGATGGTCATTGCATCTCAGTGGTTGAAAAGAAAATATGAACAAAAGCATTTGAAAATATCTTATATATAATCCTAACACTAAATGAACTAGTTTTATTAACTACTTACTAAATAAACTAGTTTTATTAACTACTTACTAAATAAACTAGTTCTATTAAGCACTTACTATAAATAAACTAGTTCTATTAAGCACTTACTAAATAAACTAGTTCTATTAAGCACTTAATATAAATAAACTAGTTATATTAATCACTTACTAAATAAACTATTTCTATTAAACACTGGCTAAAAATTCTACTACCCTAGTTCTACCCTAAATTTTCTTACTTCTATTTTAATCAAAACACCTAAAATAGTCAAAAAAAATTATTCAATTAAAAACCTACAGTCTACGATGTATTCTAAACATTTAAATTACTTACAATTTGCAAGAACAGAGACAAGGGAGGGAGGGAGGAGAGAGGAGGGGGAGGGGGCGGCCGGAGGAGGAGGGGAGGGGCCGGCTGGAGGAGGAGGAGGAGGAGGAAGGGGCGGTGGGAGGAGGGCTGCTGGTGGAGGAGGGAGGAGAGGGCGGCTGGAGGCAGAGGGAGGAGGGCACGATGGGAGGAGGAGGGTGGAGGGCGCGGTGGGAGGAGGAGGGACGGAAGGAGGGAGTACCGCGGTGGCGGACGAATGACGATGGCGGCGGTGATGGACGAGGATGGGTATCGGCCGGGCGAGAGTGACTGAGAGAGAGGGTCGTCCACGTGGGGGGATAAGGTAGGGTTAGTAGTAGCGCGGGCCAGATAAAAGCGCTATAGCTAAGAAGAATAGCAGTAGCCCTGTGCAAGGATATGCGCTACTGCTATGTTGGGCTAGCCGTGTGCGCCTAGTTCACACGTAGGAGCAACGCTTTTTGCCAGTACGCGCTGCTGCTAAAGTTATAGCAGTAGCGCAGTTTGTTTATACGCGCTGCTACTAAGTAGCAATAGCGCATGATTTTGTCCAGCGCTACTGCTAAGATGTTGTGTATAAGGTTTTCCCTCGTAGTGCACCTAGCATGGAAGATATAGATAGCCCTAGTTGATACATGAGCTATTCGAGCATACAAAACATAATTTCATTTGAAGGTTTAGAGTTTGACACATACAAAGTTACTTGGAACGACAGGTAGATACCGCATATAGGAAGGTATGGTGGACTCATATGGCATAACTTTGAGGTTTATGGAAGTGGATGCACAAGCAGTATTCTCTCTTAGTACAAGTGAAGGCTAGAAAGAGACTGAGAAGCAACAAACTAGAGAGCGACAACAGTCATGAACATGCATTAAGATTAATCAACAATGAGTGCAAGCATGAGTAGGATATAAATCACCATGGACATAAATATTGTGAAGGCTATGTTGATTTTGTTTCAACTACATGCGTGAACATGTGCCAAGTCAAGCCACTCGAATCATTCAAAGGAGAATACCACACTATCATACCACATCACAACCGTTTTAATAACATGTTGGCATGCAAGGTAAACCATTATAAACTCCTAGCTTATTAGCCATGGCATGGGCAACTATAATCTCTAATTGTCATTGCAAACATGTTTCATCCATAATAGGCTGAATCAGGAATGATGGACTAATCATATTTACAAAAACAAGATAGGTCGAGTTCATACCAGCTTCTCTCATCTCAATCAGTCCCTCATATATCGTCATTATTACCTTTCACTCGCACGACCGAACGGTGTGGATAATAATAATAGTGCACCTGCGTTGGACTAAGCTGGAATCTGCAAGCATTTAATACAAAGGAGAAGACAAGGTGATACGGGCTCTTGGTTAGACCAACAATAATGCATATGAGAGCCACTCAACATTTTCATCGTGGTCTTCTCCTCTTGACCCCCAAAGGAAAGAAAAGAAATAAAACTATTTACACGGGAAAGCTCCCAATAAGCAAAAGAAGAACGAATAATCTTTTTGGGTTTTCTTTTAGTTACTACTACTATAGGCATGGAAAGTAAACTAGCTAAGAGCTACAACAATTTTTTTGGTTTTTCTTAAGGTCTTTCAAACACACAAGGAGAAAGCAAGAAAAGAAAATAGTCTAGCATGGATGATACAATGAAAAAGTATGAGCACCGACAACTAGCTTGAGTGTGCGAGCATGAATTGGTGTTACTCCCCCAAGCTTAGGCTTTTGGCCTAAGTTGGTCTATGGCCACTGCTCAAAGTTACTCTCTCCGATGTACCGAGGAGGATCCTCCGGGTGCCACTGGTTAGCGAGCTCCTCCGGATCCCACTGATAAACAGACTGTCTATATGGGTCAAGTGGTAGCTCAGGCTCAGGCTCTGGGGCTGGTGTCATCCTCCAGTATGCATAAATGGCCTCGGGCAAGATGAGGTACGTGCCTGAAAGTATGTTAAACAAAGAGGGTGTAGGCCAGATAATAGTCTCACAGTGAGGTTTACCAAATATCAAATTATACTTAAGCATCTTCTTCTTATTTTTAACAATAAACTCATGTGCAACCATACTCTTATAATCCTAAAAAATAGTGGGTAGCAACTTTTCCTCTTTCTCATAATGTCTAATAGGTATCTCAAAATGTTAAGCAAGGCGAGAAGCAAATATACCACCAAAGATGGGGCCCTTTGTACAGTTCAGACTTAACCGTTTAGCAACAATAGCGCCTAAGCTGAAAGTTGTATCACGAAACAAAGCATGGATCAAAATAACAAGATCAGGAGCACTAAGATTTCCACTGTTCTCGTGACCAATTAAGCATCTACTAGCAAATATCACAAAGTAATGTAGAACATGAAAATATTTACTGGTAATTCGTGCATCGGAAACTTTCCTCGTTTCCCCTACATCAATTCTATGAATAAACTCCTCCACATCACTACGATGTGGTTCCTCGATACTGCCCACAAAGGGTATTTTGCAGACTCGACAAAAATCATGAAGTGACATCTCCCTAACCTCATCATATAAGTGAAACTCCACTGAAGGTGGTGATTTCTTAGGATGGAAATAAAAAATTTGCACAAAATTATTAGTGAGTAGGAGATACTGTTCGCGCTGGTCGTGGAGGAAGTCAGTGAGGCCTGCATTCTCAACCAAGTAATAAAAGTCATCATGAATTCCGGCAGCCCTCAAGAACGCATCACAAGGCCATTCGCACGATCGGACTTCCATGGTGCGAGGAAGATTGAACTTGGGCCTTTTGTTCTCCTCATTCTTCTTATCCTTGGAGCTTCGGCTCGAAGGGCCCGTCAACAATCTCTTCATCATTTTCTCTGAAAAAATTCTAAAATTTTTAGTGACTCAAAATAAAAGTGCACCAAACTAGATTGATAGCAACAACTCCCATAAGTGCCTAGAGGCTAAATCATGCATTAAAACTACTTTGGACCATATAAATTTGACATGCAAGCTCAAGAACAGGGTCACCTCAGCAGCAAAAATTTGCAATAAATAAAGCACTAAAACAAAAACTAATTGGACCATTGGAGGAGTCACTTACTGCAGAACAATCCCCCAAAATAGTTTTGTGAATGGAGCTTTGAGCAAGGAGATCAAAAATGGCTGCAAGATGAGCTAGAACACGGAGTTGAGCTATGGGAGGATTTTTTTGGAGGAAGACAAAGTGAGTGGGTGCTGGAATAAGTGGAGGGGGGCCACGTGGGGCCCACAAGGTTGGGGGGCACGCCCTAGGGGGGTGGGCGCGCCCTGTGCCCTCGTGGCCAAATGGTGGCCCCCCTGGTGTGTTCTTTGAAGGAAATATGCCCTAGAGGCAATAATAAAGTTATTATTTATTTCCTTATAATCATGATAAATGTTTATTATTCATGCTAGAATTGTATTTACCGGAAACATAATACATGTGTGAATACATAGACAAACAAAGTGTCACTAGTATGCCTCTACTTGACTAGCTCGTTAATCAAAGATGGTTATGTTTCCTAACCATGAACAATGAGTTGTTATTTGATTAACGAGGTCACATCATTAGCAGAATGATTTGATTGACATGACCCATTCCATTAGCTTAGCACCCGATCGTTTAGTATGTTGCTATTGCTTTCTTCATGACTTATACATGTTCCTATGACTATGAGATTATGCAACTCCCGTTTACCGGAGGAACACTTTGGGTACTACCAAACGTCACAACGTAACTGGGTGATTATAAAGGAGTACTACAGGTGTCTCCAATGGTCGATGTTTGGTTGGCGTATTTCGAGATTAGGATTTGTCACTCCGATTGTCGGAGAGGTATCTCTGGGCCCTCTCGGTAATATACATCACATAAGCCTCGCAAGCATTACAACTAATATGTTAGTTGTGAGATGATGTATTACGGAACGAGTAACGAGACTTGCCGGTAACGAGATTGAACTAGGTATTGGATACCGACGATCGAATCTTGGGCAAGTAACATACCGATGACAAAGGGAACAACGTATGTTGTTATGCGGTCTGACCGATAAAGATCTTCGTAGGATATGTAGGAGCCAATATGGGCATCCAGGTCCCGCTATTGGTTATTGACCAGAGACGTGTCTCGGTCATGTCTACATTGTTCTCGAACCCGTAGGGTCCGCACGCTTAAGGTTACGATGACAGTTATATTATGAGTTTATGCATTTTGATGTACCGAAGGTTGTTCGGAGTCCCGGATGTGATCACGGACATGACGAGGAGTCTCGAAATGGTCGAGACGTAAAGATTGATATATTGGAAGCCTATATTTGGATATCGGAAGTGTTCCGGGTGAAATCGGGATTTTACCGGAATACCGGGAGGGTTACCGGAACCCCCCGGGAGCTATTTGGGCCATAGTGGGCCTTAGTGGAAAATAGAAGGGGCTGCCCTAGATGGGCTGCGCCCCCCCTTCCCCTAGTCCTATTAGGACTAGGAGAGGTGGCCGGCCCCCTCCTCCTCTTTTTCCCTCCGAGGAATCCTAGTTGGACTAGGATTGGAGGGGGAATCCTACTCCCAGAGGGAGTAGGACTCTCCTGCGCCTCCCCCCCTTGGCCGGCCAGCCTCCCCTCCTCTCCTCCTTTATATACGGAGGCAGGGGCACCTCTAAACACACAAGTTGACACAAGTTGATCCACGTGATCTATTCCTTAGCCGTGTGCGGTGCCCCCTGCCACCATATTCCTCGATAATACTGTAGTGGAGTTTAGGCGAAGCCCTGCTGCTGTAGTTCATCAAGATCGTCACCACGCCGTCGTGCTGACAAAACTCTTCCCCGACACTTTGCTGGATCGGAGTCCGGGGATCGTCATCGAGCTGAACGTGTGCTCGAACTCAGAGGTGCCGTAGTTTCGGTGCTTGATCGGTTGGATCGTGAAGACGTACGACTACTTCCTCTACGTCGTGTCATCGCTTCCGCAGTCGGTCTGCGTTGGGTACGTAGACAACACTCTCCCCTCGTTGCTATGCATCACATGATCTTGCGTGTGCGTAGGAAAATTTTTGAAATTACTACGAAACCCAACATTCTTAGTGCTAGAAATTCTAAAAAATTCTACAAAAATCATACTTCATTTTCAGGGCATTTGGAGAACTTTTATTTTTGGGGTATTTTTTTATTGCATGGATAAATCAGAAAATAGATAAAAATACTAATTTTGCTTTATTTCATCTAAATAACAGAAAGTAAAAGGAGGGTACAGAGGGTTGTGCTTTCTAACTTCATCCATCTCATGCTCATCAAAAGGAATCCACTAACAAGGTTGATCAAGTCTTGTTAACAAACTTCTTCCGAATGACATAAAACTGGAGAATTTTTGAATAACACTAGGTTACCTCAATGGGGATATGCATGTCCCCAACAATAAGAATATCATATTTATTTTTGACAGTAGGAAGAGGAAATTCAAAACCTCCAATAGTAACCGTTGAGATTTTTGCAATAGAATTGATACTGTGGACTTGAGGTTGTTTCCCCGGAAAGTGTACCGTATGCTCATTACCATTAACATGAAAAGTTACATTGCCTTTGTTGCAATCAATAACAGCCCCTGCAGTATTCAAAAAGGGTCTACCAAGGATAATCAACATACTATCGTCCTCGGGAATATCAAGAATGACAAAGTCCGTTAAAATAGTAACATTTGCAACCACAACAGGCACATCCTCACAAATACCGACAGGTATAGCAGTTGATTTATCGACCATTTGCAAAGAGATTTCAGTGGGTGTCAACTTATTCAAATCAAGTCTATGACATAAGGAGAGAGGCATAACACTAACACCGGCTCCAAGATCACATAAAGCAGTTTTAACATAGTTTCTTTTAATGGAGCATGGTATAGTTGGTACTCCTGGATCTCCAAGTTTCTTTGGTATTCCACTCTTAAAAGTGTAATTAGCAAGCATGGTGGAAATTTGGGCTTCCGGTATCTTTCTTTTATTTGTAACAATATCTTTCATGTACTTACCATAAAGATTCATTTTAAGCATATTAGTCAAACACATACGCAAGAACATAGGTCTAATCATTTCAGCAAAGCACTCAAAATCCTCATCATCCTTTTTCTTGGATGGCTTAGGAGGAAAAGGCATGGGTTTCTGAACCCATGGTTCTCTTTTTTTACCGTGCTTCCTAGGAACGAAGTCTCTCTTATCATAACGTTGATTCTTTGATTGTGGGTTATCAAGATCAACAACAGGTTCAATTTCTACATCATTGTTATTGCTAGGTTGAGCATCAACATGAACATCATTATTAACATTATCACTAGGCTCATGTTCATTACCAGATTGTGATTCAACATCAGAAATAGAAATGTCATTGGGATTCTCAGGTGTGTCTATAACAGGTTCACTAGAAGCATGCAAAGTCTTATCATTTTTCCTTTTCTTTTTCTTAGAAAGACTAGGTGCATCTACATTAGTTCTCTGAGAATCTTGCTCAAATCTCTTAGGATGGCCTTCAGGATACAAAGGTTCCTGAGTCATTCTACCACCTCTAGTCATAACTCTAACAACATTATCATTTTTCTTATTATTTAATTCATCGAGCAAATCATCTTGTGCTTTAAGCACTTGTTCTACTTGAGTGGTAACCATGGATGCATGTTTACTAATAAGCTTAAGGTCACCTTTAACTCTAGACATATAATCACTCAAGTGTTCAATCATATGAGCATTACGTTTCAATTGTCTACCAACATAAGCATTGAAGTTTTCTGTTTAACAATAAAATTATCAAACTCATCGAGACATTGGCTAGCAGACTTATAACGAGGGATATCACCTTCATCAAATCTATAGAGAGAATTTACCTTTACTACATGTGTCGGGTTATCAAGACCATGTATTTGTTTAATAGGTGGTAAATTCTTAACATCTTCAACTTTAATACCTTTTTCTTTCATAGATTTCTTTGTCTCTTGCATATCTTCAAGACTGAGAAATAGAATACCCCTTTTCTTCGGAGTCGTCTTAGGAGTTGGTTCAGGAAGTGTCCAATCATTATCATTACTCAAAATATTATTCAATAGCAATTCAGCTCGCTCAATAGTTCTTTCCCTGAAAACACAACCAACACAACTATCCAGGTGGTCACTGGAAGCATCGGTTAGTCCATTATAAAAGATATCAAGTATTTCATTTTTCTTGAGAGGGTGATCAGGCAAAGTATTAAGTAATTGGAGAAGCCTCCCCCAAGCTTGTGGGATACTCTCTTCTTCAATTTGCACAAAATTGTATATTTCCCTTAAGGAAGCTTGTTTCTTATGAGCGAGGAAATATTTTGCAGAGAAGTAATAAATAATATCCTGGGGACTACGCACACAACCAGGAGCAAGAGAATTAAACCATATCTTAGCATCACCCTTTAGTGAGAACGAAAATAACTTAAGGATATAGTAATAACAAATTGTTTCCTCATGGCTAAATAGGGTGGCTATATCATTCAATTTAGTAAGATGTGCCACAACAGTTTCAGATTCATAGCCATAAAAAGGATCAGATTCAACCAAGGTAATTAACTTAGGATCGATAGAGAAATCATAATCCTTATCAGAAATACAGGTAGGTGAAGTAGCGAAAGCAGGGTCATATTTCATTCTAGCATTCAGAGACTTTTCTTTCAGCTTAGCTAAGAGTTTCTTAAGATCACATCTATCTTTGCAAGCAAAAAGGTCTCTAGCAGTTTCTTCATCCATAACATAACCCTCAGGTACATCAGGAAATTCATATCTAGGGGGAGAATCTTCATCATCACTTTCATCAATATCATCAGTTTCAATAATTTCATTCTCTCTAACCCTAACAAGTTGTTCATCAAGAAATTCACCTAATGGCACAATATTATCAAGCATAGAAGTAGTTTCATCATAAGCATCATGCATAGCAGAAGTGGCATCATCAATAACATGCAACATATCAGAATCAATAGCAGGTGCAGGTGTCGCAAGTTTACTCAAAACAGAAGGTGAATCAAGTGCAGAGCTAGATGGCAGTTCCTTACCTCCCCTCGTAGTTGAGGGAAAAATCTTGGTTCTTTCATCTTTCAAGTTCCTCACAGCGATCAGCGAATATAAATCCCAAGTGACTCAAAGAGTAGAGCTATGCTCCCCGACAACGGTGCCAGAAAATAGTCTTGATAACCCACAAGTATAGGGGATCGCAAGAGTTTTCGAGGGTAGAGTATTCAACCCAAATTTATTGATTCGACACAAGGGGAGCCAAAGAATATTCTCAAGTATTAGCAGCTGAGTTGTCAATTCAACCACACATGAAAGACTTAATATCTGCAGCAAAGTATTAAGTAGAAAAGTAGTATGGAGGTAACAGTAACGGTGGCAAAGGTAACAGTAGCCGTTTTGTAGTAATCGTAACAGTGGCAACAGAAAAGTAACTAAGCAAAGATCAATATGTGAAAAGCTTGTAGGCAACGGATCAGTGATGGATAATTATGTCGGATGCGATTCCTCATGCAATGTAGCGACCAGACCTCAAACAGTCTGATCTTTGTGCATCAGTGTCATCCCTGGATCGGTAATGCTGACACGCACAGTACTTGAGGATTTATAACAGAGTAGCAATCACACACTTATTACATCGAATGTCTCAAAATAGAACTTATTACAATAATATGTCTTAAGGCCATCTAACACCGATAACAACAAAAGGCTTAGAAGATAAAGTGAGTCCATCAACTCCAACGGCATAGCTGAGTGAAAGATAAGGACCTATGGCACCTTACTCGTCGTCTGAAAAGTCTGCAACATGAACGTTGCAGCCCGAAATGGGTCAGCACATGGAATATGCTGGCAATGTAACACATAGAGTAATGAATAGAATAAATGCTATCACTACATGCATATATGGCTGGTGGAAAGCTCTATGGTTACAGTTTTGCATAAAGCCAATTTTCTCTACAACAAAGGAATAAATTTTATTTAACTATCATGGTGGTTGTTAAACATTGAGAAGGTTCCTCCAACTCAATCCCAATTAAACATCATCATTAACCCAATCAAATTATATTTAGAGTGATGAGATCAACATGATAATCCAAGAACCAGATACTCAAGATGTCCATAACCGGGGACACGCTAACCATGATTAGTACACTCTGCAGAGGTTTGCGCACTTTTCCCCATAAGACTCGAATACATCCATGGTCGGAGATTCGAGACATAGTCTTTCTAAAACAATAACTCTTTACTCTAGGTGGACAGTTACACGTACTTTCCCCTACATCTGCTAGCCCACCACTGAAAGAGGTCATGCAACATACTCAACTATGCTAGAGCCCATAATAGCTTGTGGCTGCACACGGAAGTTTCTAGCATGAATAATCTTATGATCCCTTTGAACCAGGGTGGCAGACCGTAGGATGATCACATGGGTACTCCGGGATATCCTAGGACAACACTGGATTCTCCAGGTGCCCTGACAACCACTAGGTACTCCAGGGTGCCTCAAGCAATCCACCCAGATGTGTATTTAAGTAGCCACCTTAAGTTAACCATTAATAAGCAATACTCACATCTGTCATGGATACACTCACCCAAACCACGTCTACGAGCGTAGCATAGCAATATAAACATAACGTAGAAGTAACTCCCAAAGGTTTGATAATAAATAGGGCAATATGTTCTACCTCATTATCTACTACCCAAAACCCACATGTTAAACAAATCCTAACCATGCAATTGCTTGAGGGTTGATCTAATGCAATAAAACTGGGTAGTAAAGAGGTATGATCAAAGTGTTTACTTGCCTTGGTGATGATCCGTGAAAGCTAGAGACTCATAGTAGCACGCTTCGAACTCCGAGTACTCTATTGCAAACAAACAGATACATGCATAAGCACTCAACTAGAAGCATATGTAAAACTTAAATAAGAGATCTAACCAGAAAGTTCAACTTAAGAACTCCGGTTTGCAAAAAGAATCAAATCAAACGAAACAACGAAACTCAAACTACGAAAGAAACAAGATCCGTTTACTAATCTAGACTAAAGTCAAATTTTATAGTACCAAAATCTTGTTTAAGTTGGTTAAATAGAAAGAGGGCTTCGATACAAAGATCTAGGCGCTTGAATCGCCTGATTCTGATAAATGAGCGAAAAGATAAACTAAAACGAAGATCAGGGCAGAAATCGCGATCTTAAATAATCGCGGTAAGACCCTGGAAAAAGAAAACTAACGAACAGGCTAACGAACGAACGTTCGCTGTCTGCGGCTAACAGGTGAACACCGTTCATTAAAACGAACTTACGGACAAACGTCCGCTACTTAACTAAACCGGAAAAAAATAAAACCAACCTAAATAAGAAAAAAACCCTAGGGTTTTCAGAAAAAAACCTAACGGTTTTCTAACAAAAACCAGCGGCGGCGGGTGGCTACCTTGGCGACGTACGGTGGGGTCGGCAGCGGCGACTCCGGCGGGCTGGCGGTGGCGGCGGTGAGGGGATCCTGCGGCGGTGCTGCGGGGCGGATGGGTCGACGCGGCAGTGGCGCAGAACGGCGGCGCGGCGGCGGGGCGGATCGAGCGGTGCTAGGGTTTGGCGGGGTCGGGCGGCTCGGCTCGAGCCTCAGCCTCTTTTAAAGGGCCGACCGGGTCAGTGTCCCAGGCGGACACGGCCCGGTTAGGTCGGTTCGTTTTTTTTAAATATTCCAACGCACAGAAAAACGATTAAAAGAAATACTAAACGGACTCCAAAAATCCTGAAATAAATTTTCCCCGTCCTATCAAAATATAGCGGACAAAGTGAACATTTATTTGGGCCTCTAATGCAATTTTGAAAAACGCATTTTTTCCTAATTCAAATAAAATAGCGATAAAACTCCGAATAAAATACTTATTTGATTTTCATATTTTACCTTCAATATTTCTTTATTTTGGGGAAGTGATTTTATCCCCTCTCTTTATTTTTCATATAGGAAATATTCGAAGAGAAAAATAATTAAAATTTAACGATCCTCTTTTCAAAATTTGAAAAAGCTCAAATATGAAAATAAAGAAATCCCCAACTCTCTCCGTGGGTCCTTGAGTTGCGTAGAATTTCTAGGATCAACCCAAAATGCAATAAAATATGATATGCAATGATGATCTAATGTATAACATACCAAATTGAAAATTTGGGATGTTACAAACCTGCCCCCCTTAAGATGAATCTCGCCCTCGAGATTCGGGTTGGCTAGAAAATAGGTGCGGATGATCCTTCCGTAGGTCTTCCTCTCGTTACCAGGTGGCTTCATCCTCGGTGTGGTGGCTCCACTGAACTTTGCAGAACTTGATAACCTTACTGCATGTGACTCGGCTGGCAAACTCGAGAATCTTCACTGGTTTCTCCTCGTAGGTCAAATTGCTATCCAACTGAATCGCTTCCAGTGGCACTGTATCTCTTAGTGGAATATCGGCCATCTCTGCGTGGCACTTCTTCAACTAGGATACATGGAATACATCATGAACTCCAGATAATCCTTCGGGCAATTCCAACTTGTAAGCAACTTCTCCCATACGCTCCAAAACTTTGTATGGTCCCACAAAACGTGGAGCTAACTTTCCCTTAATTCCAAAATGATTAACTCCTCAAAGTGGGGACACACGAAGATACACTCTGTCTCCAACTTCTTAAATTGTCTCCTTGCATTTAGAATCCGCATAGCTCTTCTGCCTGGATTGGCTACCTTGAGTCTATGGCGAATCAACTTAACTTTCTCTTCAGACTCTTTAATCAAATCTGGTCCAAACAACTGACGGTCTCCAACTTCATCCCACAACAACGGTGTCCTGCATCTCCTTCCGTACAAAGCTTCGAAATGGGCCATCTTCAAACTGGCTTGATAGCTTTTATTGCAAGAGAACTCTGCATATGCTAAATTGTCATCCCAACTAGATCCATAATCTAGCACACAAGCTCTCAACATGTCCTCCAGAATCTGATTGACTCTCTCGGTCTGTCCATCTGTCTGTGGATGAAAGGCTGTACTAAACTCTAGCCTGGTTCCCAAAGTCTCATGCAACTGATTTCAAAACTTTGAGGTAAACTGGGTTCCTCTATCTGATACAATGGTCCTCAGAACTCCATGCAGACATATGATCCTGGTCATGTATATCTTTTCCAACTTAGCACTGGTGTAAGTGGTCTTCACTGGGATGAAATGAGCTACCTTCGTCAACCGATCAACTACAACCCATATAGAGTCATAGCCTGAACGAGTCCTGGGGAATCTCGGGATAAAATCCATGCCTAGCTTATCCCACTTCCATTCGGGTATCGGCAATGGTTGTAGCAATCCTGCTGGCTTCTGATGCTCTGCCTTCACTCTCTGACATACCTCACAAACGGCTACATACTGCGCAATATCCTTCTTCATTCCAGTCCACCAGAAAATGTCCTCAAATCCAGATACATCTTGGTATTTCCTGGGTGAATCAAATACGGTGAATCATGGGCCTCCTGCAGAATCAACTTCCTGATCTCGGGGTCATTAGGCACATATACGCGATCCTCAAACCATAAGGTATCGTGCTCATCCTCACGAAATCCTTTGGCCTCTCCTTTTCTCATCATTTCCTTTATCTCGACAATCTCCTTGTCCGTCTTTTGGGCCTCTCTGATCTTATCCATCAAAGTAGACTGAATTTCCAATGCTGCTACATAGCCTCTCGAAACTATTTCCAGACATAGCTCATGAAGATCCTCTGCTAACTCCTTGGGTATTCTTCGGTCATGAGTGTATTGGCATGACTCTTGCGTCTGAACGCATCCGCTACTATGCTAGCCTTTCCGGGATGATAATGCAACCTCATATCATAATCCTTGATGAGCTCCAACCATCTCCTCTGCCTGAGATTTAACTCCTTCTGAGTGAAGATATACTTCAAACTCTTGCGATCTATGTACACCTCACAATGGTTTTCGATGAGAAAATGTCTCCATGTCTTCAACGCATGCACTACGTCTGCTAACTCCAAATTGTGTGTAGCATAATTCAACTCATGAGGTTTAAGTTGTCGTGAGGCATATGAAACAACTCTTCCCTCCTGCATAAGCACTGCTCCAAGTCCTCGAGAAGCGTCGCAATACACTTGATAATCCTTGCGTTGATCTGGAAGAATCAACACTGGGGCTATAACCAAACGTTTCTTCAACTCCTAAAAACTGGCCTCACATTCCTCAGTCCATTTGAACTTGGTGTCCTTCTTCAATAAATCCGTCATGGGCTTTGCAATCTTCAAGAAATTCTCAATGAACCTCCGGTAGTATCCTGCGAGTCCAAGAAAACTCCGAATCTCTCCAACTGACGTGGGTGCTTCCCAATTTGTCACAATGACTACCTTGGTGGGGTCTACTGCTATTCCTTCTCCGGATATAACATGTCCGAGGAATCCAATTTCCTTCAACCAAAACTCACACTTGCTGAACTTGGCATATAACTGATGTTCTCTGAGCTTCCCAAGTACCAAACGGAAATGCTCCTTATGCTTCTATTCATTCTTCGAGTAGACCAATATGTCATCAATGAAAACCACGACGAACTTATCCAAAAACTCCATAAACACATTGTTCATCATGTTCATGAAATAGGCAGGTGCGTTAGTCAGACCGAATGACATAACAGTATACTCATATAGCCCGTACCTTGTGATAAAAGTTGTCTTAGGTATATCCTGCTCTCGAATCTTTAGCTGGTGGTATCCTGATCACAGATCGATTTTGGAAAATACTTTAGCTCCTTGCAACCGGTCAAACAAATCATTTATCATCGGCAGTGGGTACTTGTTCTTGATTGTCACTTCATTCAATCCATGATAATCAACAACCATCGTCAATGATCCATCCTTCTTCTCCACTAGGAGGATTGGTGATCCCCAAGGTGATGAACTTGGGCGAATATAGCCTTTATCCAGTAACTCCTTAATCTGCTTCTTAATTTCCTCCAAATCCTTTGCGGCATCCTGTACGATCTCTTAGATATTGGCCCTGTGCCTGGAAAAAGCTCAATCAAAAACTCAATGTATCTATCGGGTGGCATGCCTAGCAACTCTTCTGGAAATACATCCGGGAAATCCTTTACCAGTGGTACTTCCTCCTATACAATTCCTGATAAGGAATTTACTTGAGTCCTCTTCGGCACATGCCGGGATACATACTTAATCCTTCTTCCTTTTGAGGTGGTGAGCGTAATCGACTTACTGGCACAGTCGATGTTCCCTCCATACATCGATAGCCAATCCATGCCCAAAATCACATCCAAACCTTGCGACTCTAGAATTATCAAGTCTGAGGGGAAAACATGCCTACCTATGGTCAATGGTATCTGAAAACATCCTTGGCTTGCCATATGTTCTGCTCCTGGTGAACTTACTAACATCGGTGTTCTAAGAACTTTGGTGGGCAACTTATACTTATCCACAAATCCCCTTGATATGTATGAATGCGATGCACCAGTATCAAAAAGAACAATTGTAGTAAATGACTTAACCAAAAACTTACCTATTACTGCATCTGGTTGCGCTTCAACCTCCTCCACGTTAACGTGGTTCACTTGTCCCCTGTTGAAAGGGCTAGGCTTCTTCCCAGAGCTTCCATTGCCATTTCCATTCTTGGCTTTAGAACACTCCGTGGTATAATGTCCATTCTTCCTGTACTTGAAACAAGTAATGTGACTTAGATCCTTCTTGGCGGGTGTTGCTGGGTTGGAACGGTTCTGGCTGTTGCTTCCTCCATTCCCATTCCCATTCTTGGGGCCACTATGGTTATGCGAACTCCCTCCATTGGAATTATGACCTCCATGGTTATGGTGAATGTGTCCTCCCAAGTTCGGGGTAAAACGGGGCCTCTGCTGAGCTCCTGAATTGTACTTCCCTTGTCCATACTTCCTCTTGCGGTTGTCTATCTGCTGCTGCTTCCCTTCAATCATGAGAGCTCTATCTACCAACTCCTGGTAGTTTTTGAAGGTTGCCACCATCAACTGCATGCTCAGCTCATCATTCAGTCCTTCTACAAACTTCTCCTGCTTAGCTGCATCCGTAGCAACGTCATCCGGGGCGTAACGTGCTAATTTACTAAAATTATCCACACACTGGCCCACTGTGGATCCTCCTTGGCGCAAGTTGCGAAACTCGCGCTTCTTCATGGCCATAGCTCCTGCTGAAACATGGGCAGCGCAAAAAGCCTGCTGAAACTGGTCCCATGTGACAGTGTCGATGGGGTAAGTGGCTGTGAAATTCTCCCACCATGATGCTGCGGGTCCATCAAGCTGATGTGCGGCAAAACACTTTGTCTCCGCATCTGTGCATCCTACAGTTGTCAACTCCCTTCCAATCTTCCGGAGCCAATCATCTACAACAATCGGCTTGATGCTACTAGAGAACACCGGCAGATTCAGCCTTAGAAAACGGGCTAAGTGATCAACAGGTAGTGGTGGTGGATTGTTGTTGTTGTTGTTCCCCTGGTTCTGGTTCTGGACTAGTAGCTGCATCAGGGTATTCTGTTGCTGGATCAACTGAGTGAGCTCCGGTGGGAAAGCAAATCCATTGTCGCGTCTCGGAGGCATCTGATGGGTTTTAGAAAAGATGAGAAAATAGAATAGAATGAGATCTAGAGGGAAAACACTACCCATATGCACATCAGACAAACACAAACATATCACTCCAATCAAATCAAACAAGAGCATACATCGGTCTAACTATCGTTACAAAAGTGCTCGGACTATACTATATACATGGGGGAATACTACTACTGATATGGTGGTCGACTAGAAGTTTTAATCGGTGGAAGACTCCATGATATCTGCTCCAGCTTCATCAACATAGTCATCATCACTATCGTCGGGGTCTGAGTCGGTGTCGTTGATGATGATGTAGTTCTTCGGATAAGTGGAATCGTCGTCTTCTCCTCCTGGCGCGGGGTCTCCCATGAATACTCCTAGCTTCCTCATCAAATCGTCATTCTTCTCCACGAGTATCGCCATTTCCTCCTCATATCCATCGCGTGTAGACTTGAGTTCTTCCTCCAGCTCCGTGATCCTGGCCATTGCCTTCTTTAGATCTATCATGCCTGCGCATATCGGGTTCTCCTGGCGACGAATGTGCTGGTTTAACTCCTGGATGAAAGCTGCAATGGACCTATCCCTCCTAGTGCTGATCATCTCCCATTGCTCATCCCGGCGCCCATAAATCTGATAGATAGTATTCTTGAGATCCTTGTGGTAAACTTCTCTAATGCGTCCCATAGTGATGTGGGCTGTCATGCTCTTTCCTAGACTCCAGGTTGGTGCATCAAAGTAAAACTCTATGGGCTCAGTGACTGGCATAAACGTCCTTCCTGGAACTTGAAATCAAATCATCCAATGCTCCTCTTCTGGTAAAGTGGCGATGTAGGTCCCGGTGAAGCTTGGTATTCTGATGTTCAGGTATCTAGTGACTTCCTTCAAGTGTCATCCAAAAGGTGTATCTTCCTCCGGTTGTGTGAACTTGTTCCTTGCATCCTCCATCCTATAGAGTAGAAAAGGAGAGGAGTCAGAAATGAGAAGAGAGTAGTGATCTAGGGTTTTAGCTTAGTGGTCGTGTCCTACAGTCAGCATGTGCTATGATACCATCTTGTAGCGAGCGGACCTCAAACAGTCTGATCTCTGTGCATTTGTGTCATCCCTGGATCGGTAATGCTGACACACACAGTACTCGGGGATTTATAATAGAGTAGCAATCACACACTTATTACATCGAATATCTCAAAAGAGAACTTATTACAATAATATGGCTTAAGGCCATCTAACAATGATAACAACAGAAGGCTTGGAAGATAAACTAAGTCCATCAACTCCAATGGCATAACTGAGTGAAAGACAACGACCTATGGCACCTTACTCGTCGTCTGAAAAGTCTGCAACACGAACGTTGCAGCCTGAAACGGGTCAGCACATGGAATATGCTGGCAATGTAACACATAGAGTAATGAACAGAATAAATGCTATCACTACATGCATATATGGCTGGTGGAAAGCTCTATGGTTACAGTTTTGCATATAGCCAAATTTTCCCTACAACAAAGGAATAAATTTTATTTAACTATCATGGTGGTTGTTAAACAGTGAGAAGGTTCCTCCAACTCAATCCCAATTAAACATCACCATTAACCCAATCAAATTATACTTAGAGTGATGAGATCAACATGATAATCCAAGAACTAGATACTCAAGATGTCCATAACCGGGGACACGGCTAACCATGATTAGTTTGTACACTCTGCAGAGGTTTGCGCACTTCTCCCCACAATACTCGAATACATCCATGGTCGGAGATTCGAGACACAGTCTTTCTGAAACAATAACTCTTTACTCTGGGTGGACAGTTACACCTACTTTCCCCTACATATGCTAGCCCACCACTGAAAGAGGTCATGCAACATACTCAATTATGCTAGAGCCCATAATAGCTTGTGGTTGCACTCGGAAGTTTCTAGCATCAATAATCTTATAATCCCTTTGAGCCTGGGTGGCGGACCATAGGATGATCACACGAGTACTCCGGGATATCCTAGGACAACACTAGATTCTCCAGGTGCCCTGACAACCACTGGATATTCCAGGGTGCCTCAAGCAATCCACCCAGATGTGTATTTAAGTAGCCACCTTAAGTTAACCATTAATAAGCAATACTCACATCTGTCATGGATACACTCACCCAAACCACGTCTACGAGCATGGCATAGCAATATAAACATAACGTAGAAGTAACTCCCAAAGGTTTGATAATAAACAGGGCAATATGTTCTACCTCATCATCTAACTACCCAAAACCCACATGTTAAACATATCCTAACCATGCAATTGCTTGAGGGTTGATCTAGTGCAATAAAACTAGGTAGTAAAGAGGTATGATCAAAGTGTTACTTGCCTTGCTGATGGTCCGTGAAACCTAGAGACTTGTAGTAGCATGCTTCGCACTCCGGGTACTCTATCGCAAACAAACAGATACATGCATAAGCACTCAAATAGAAGCATGGATAAAAATCAAATAAGAGATCTAACCAGAAAGTTCAACTTAAGAACTCCGGTTTGCAAAAAGAATCAAATCAAACGAAACAACGAAACTCAAACAGCGAAAGAAACAAGATCCGTTTACTAATCTGGACTAAAGTAAAATTTTACAGTACCAAAATCTTGTTCAAGTTGGTTAAACAAAAAGAGGGCTTCGAGACGAAGATCTAGGTGCTAGAATCGCCTGATTCCAATAAACGAGCGAAAAGATAAACTAAAACGAAGATCAGGACAGAGATCGCGATCGAAAATAATCGCGGAAAAACACTGGAAAAAGAAAACTGACGAACCGGCTAATGAACGAACGTTCGCTGTCTGCGGCTAACGGGTGAACACCGTTTGTTAAAACGAACGTACGGACAAACGTCCGCTACTTAACTAAACCGAAAAAAATAAAACCGATCTATATAAGAAAAAACCCTAGGGTTTTCGAAAAAACCAAACGGTTTTCTAACAAAAACCGGCGGCGGCGGGTGGCTACCTCGGCAAGGTACGGCGGGATTGGCGGCGGTGGCACCGGCGGGCTGGCGGTGGCGGCGGCGGGGCGGCGGAACGGGGCGGCGGTGGCTCCGGGGCGGCGGCGCGACGATGGTGGCGGCGCGGATGTAGCGACCTGACCCAAATGGATCGAAGTCTCTGTGCTTAAGTGTCATCCCTGGATCGGTATGCTGACACACACAGTACTCAAGGACTTATAACAGAGTTCGACCACACACTTTATTACATCAAGGTCCTCAAAAGAGTATTTATTACATGGCCAAAGGCCATCTAAAATAAAATAACCGTGGAAGCATCGAAGGTAAATGAGTCCATCCAACTCCACGGCAAACTGAGTGCAGAACAACGACCTATCGCACCTTTAATTCTCGTCGGAAAAGTCTGCAACATGAGACGTTGCAGCCGTCTAGGTCAGCACATGGAATATGCTGGCAATTTCACACCATAGAATAATAATAAAAAAACTATCTCTATATGCAAATTTAGCTGGTGGAGGCTCAAAGTTTAATTTTTGCATAAAGCGAATTTTACCCTATAACAAAGGAATAAATTTTTATTTACTACTAAATTAAAATGTCATTATTGAGAAGGTTCCTCCAACTCAATCCCAACATTCCCAAGTTATCAGTATCCCAATAATTTCATTAAAAAGAGTGATGAGATCAACCAATAATTCACTGCTAGATACTCAAATTGTCCATAACCGAAGACACGGCTAATCATGATTAGTTTGTACACTCTGCAGAGGTTTGCGCACTTTTCCCCACAAGACTCGACCACCTCCATGACCGGAAGATCAAAACATAGCCTTCAAAAGCATTTCCCCTTAACCCTGGGTAGACCGGTACACCTACATTCCCCTACATCAACTAGTCTACCACGGAAAGAGGTCACACAACTTACTCAACTATGCTAGAGCCCATAATAGCATGTGGCTGCACACGAAAGTTTCTAGGCATGAAATATCTTATGATCCCTTTGAGCCTGGGTGGTGGACCTAGGGTAATCACACGGGTACTCTGGGATTCCCCTTGGGCAAGCATTGGTTACTCCAGGTGCCCCAAACAATCCACCCAGATGTGTATTAATGTTGCCACCTTAGGTTATCCCAAGATTATTAACTCTCACAACTTGCATGGATCACACATATCAATCCCCGTCTACGAGCATGGCTAAGCAAAATATGATATAACGAATATTCCAGAGGTGATCAAAGGTCATAGGTTCCTACCACATGAACTACACAGCATAACCACATGTTCCCAATCCTACTCATGCAATCTTTGAGGGTGAAACTAATGCATAGTAAAAACTGGGTATTGAAAAATGATGATCAAAGTGTGAACTTGCCTTGCTGACATTCCTTGAACTCTAAAGATTCGTAGTAGCAAGCTTCGCACTCCGGATGATCTAGCATAAGCAAGTAATAACATACATAAGCATACAAGCAAAGATCCAAAAAGAAAACAAATGAAAGACTTCGAAAAACTCCAAAACATCCAAATAAAGTTTCTGTACGGAACGAAATTTTACTGCAACAAAAAATAAATGATTTCGGTTTTAACAGAAATTACATGTCACAAGCTTCGATTTGCAAAAATAATCACTCAAAACGGAGTTACGAAACTCAAGTTATATGGCCTAACGAAGTTTGAATTCAAATTTAAAATTTTCAAAAATATTTTTCATTTGGTTCTCTGGATAGAGGATATTTTTATGAAACCGTAGAAAAAAGAATCAACTAAAATGGATCTATAGATTGAAAGATATGAATTTCCGAAGATTGGGCTTTTTTCTGGAAATCAATTACGGGATTCAATATGAGCTGCCACGTGTCAAATTCTTACTGGTGAATAGCCCTTCGTTTTTTTAACAGAACAAAATGGAGGGAGCGATCTTTGGATCGAGCGTTTGGAAGGGAGAGGGCTCACTGAGGAGAGATGCCCTAGTCACCGGAGACGGTCGACGGTCTCGACGACGCAGCGGGTTCCAGGTGAAGGAGTGAGGCGGACGGGGCAGGGGATGGCGCGGCGAGTCAGGAAGTCAAGGCCTTGGCCTCTGACTCATCCAATGGTGGTGGTGGAGGGTGAACTCCGGTGAGAGATTCCACGAGATGGGGAGGGAGATGGAGAGGTTTGGACAGGGGCTCGTGGATTGGGAGGTGCGGGGTGGAGAGGGGTTCCTCGGGGTCAATTTATAGTGGCCGAGGGAGCCGGTACGGGGAGATCAAAGGAGCTCAATATGGCCATTAATGGTTGTTTTGTGCGTGTACGTTTCACGGCTCCGTGCGTTCAATTAAAGCAACAATGTTGGGTTTTAATTCCCTGAATGAGTTCTCCTGACATTCCTCTATAAGTTTCGCGTTGGTGGAAAATCGTAACGGGGAATGAAATGAGTGGGAGGAGGAGAGGAAGAGGAGGTGGTCATGGCTGTCTGTTCTGTTCCTGCTCTAGATGAACCACGTACAGAGGAAGAAGAAAGGGTTGCGTGGAGATGGGTTAAGGGAAAAAAATTAACACGGGCCTTAGTGGCAGAAATTGGCCCGAAGTGAAGAGAAAGACAAAAAAAAATATAAAGAGAAAAAATAAAAATATTTTTAATATAGGCCATATATATATCAAAAAATTAAGAAAAATAAATCCTACAAGATGAACTATTTTTCAGACGCTAAATAAAAACATAATAAAAATATTTTTCTGAAAAATCCCAATGAAACTCAAATTTGAATTCAAAACTTTTGGCATTGTTTTCTTCTGACTTTTTGGAGTGTCATGTTAGCTCCTCTCATACTTTTGAACAAGTATTTGTCAGGGATTTTTGAAATAAATTTCAAATGCCAAGTTGAATTCAAAGTCAGATAAAACTCAAATGCCTCTGAAATTTCCAAACGCCACTCAATAAAAAAATGCATAGATGCTTAGCTAAAAATTGTAAAACATTTCAAATTGAAATTTTGGGATGTTACAAACCTACCCCCTTAAGATGAATCTCGCCCTCGAGATTCGGGTTGGCTAGCAAAAAGGTGTGGGTGGTCCTGCCGGAGATCTTCTTCTCGTTACCAAGTGGCTTCTTCCTGAGTATGATAACTCCACCGAACCTTGAAAAACTTAATGACCTTGCTGCGGGTAACCCTGCTTGTAGTCTCGAGAATCTTGACGGGCTTCTCCTCATAGGTCAGATCACTATCCAACTGTATGGCCTCCAGTGGCACTGTATTTCTCAAAGGAATATCGGCCATCTCTGCATGGCACTTCTTAAACTGGGAAACATGAAACACATCATAAACTCCAGACAAGGCTTCAGGTAATTCCAACTCGTAGGCAACTTCACCCATGCGTTCTAAAACTCTGTACGGCCCCACAAATCGCGGTGCTAACTTTCCTTTGACTCCAAATCGTTTAACTCCTCGAAGTAGCAACACACGCAGATATGCTCTATCTCGGACTTCATAGTTTACCTCCTTGCGTTTAGTATCGGCATAACTCTTCTGTCTGGATTGGGTTACCTTGAGTCTGTCGCGGATCAGATTGACTTTCTCCTCTGAATCTCTAATTAAACCTGGTCCAAATAATTTACGGTCTCCAACTTCATCCCCACATCAATGGTGTCCTGCACCTCCTTCCATACAAAGCTTCAAAAGGGGCCATCTTCAGACTAGCTTGATAGCTGTTGTTATATGAGAATTCTGCGTATGGAAAATTATCATCCCAAGTAGATCCATAATCTAGCGCACAAGCTCTCAACATGTCCTCTGGAATCTGATTGACTCTCACGGTTTGCCCATCTGTCTGCAGATGAAAAACTGTACTAAACTCTAGCCTGGTACCCAAAGTTTCGTGTAATTGATGCCAAAACTTTGAGGTAAATTGTGTTCCTCTATCTGATGTGATGGTCCTCGGAACTCCATGCAGACATATGATCCTGGTCATGTATATCTTGGCCAACTTAGCACTTGTATATGTGGTTTTCACGGGGATGAAGTGAGCTACCTTGGTCAAGCGATCAACCACCACCCAAATAGAATCATAGCCTGATCGGGTACTGGGAAATCCTGTAATGAAGTCCATGCCAAGCTTGTACCACTTCCAATCTGGTATCGACAAAGGCTGAAGTAATCCTGCTGGTTTCTGGTGCTCTGCCTTAACCCTCTGACATACGTCACATACTGCAACATACTCGGCAATATCCTTCTTCATACCTATTCACCAGAAACTTTCCTTCAAGTACAAATACATCTTGGTGTTGCCTGGGTGTATCGAGTAAGGCGAATCATGAGCCTCCTGAAGAATCAACTTCCCGATCTCTGGGTCATTGGGTACATAAATATGCTTCTCAAACCATAAGGTTCCATGTTCATCCTCACGAAATCCTTCTGCCTTTCCTTGGTTCATCCTTCCCTTTATCTCCGCAATACCTTTGTCTAACTTCTGGGCTTCTCGGATCTTTCCCAACAAAGTGGATTGAATTTCCATTGCGGCAACAAAACCTCGTGGTACTATCTCCAATCGAAGATCTCTAAGATCATCAATTAACTCCTGGGGTAATCCTCCTGCTGTGAGGGTATTGACATAACTCTTGCGGCTCAATGCATCTGCCACAACATTGGCCTTTCCTGGGTGATAATGCGATTTCATGTCATAATCCTTTATGAGCTCCAACTATCTTCTCTGCCTCAGGTTCAACTCCTTCTGCGTGAAGATGTATTTCAAACTCTTACGATCCGTGTAAACATCACAACGATTTCCGATAAGAAAATGTCTCCAGGTCTTGAGTGCGTGCACTACGGCTGCTAACTCCAAATCATGTGTGGCATAATTCCACTCATGAGTTCGAAGCTGACGTGAGGCATATGAAACAACTCTTCCTTCTTGCATAAGAACACCTCCAAGCCCCTGATGAGAAGCGTCGCAATATACTTGGAAATCCTTGCGTATATTCAGAAGAATTAGCACTGGGGCTGTGACCAAACGTTTCTTTAGCTCCTGGAAACTGGCCTCACATTCGTTGGTCCAAACAAACTTAGTGTGTTTCTCCAATAACCCTGTCATGGGCTTCGCGATCTTGGAGAAATTCTCAATAAACCTCCGGTAATATCCTGCAAGTCCAAGAAAACTGCGAATCTCTCCGACTGAGGTGGGTGCCTTCCATTCGGTGACGGCTTCAACCTTGGAGGGGTCTACTACTACTCCTTCTCCTGATATAACATGTCCAAGAAATATGACTTCCTTCAACCAGAATTTGCACTTGCTGAACTTTGCATATAATTGATGTTCCCTGAGCTTCTCTAGAACCAAGCGCAAATGTTCCTTGTGTTGTTCTTCATTCTTCGAGTAAATTAATATGTCATCAATGAATACCACAACAAACTTATCCAAGAACTCCATGAATACCTTATTCATCATACTCATAAAATAGGCAGGGGCATTAGTCAAACCAAAAGACATGACTGTGTACTCATAAAGCCCATATCTCGTGGTAAAAGCTGTCTTGGGTATATCCTGTTCTCGAATCTTCAGCTAGTGATATCCTGATCGAAGATCGATCTTTGAGAAAACTTTTGCTCCTTGTAGCTGGTCAAACAAATCATTGATCATCGGCAAAGGGTACTTGTTCTTGATTGTCACCTCATTTAATGCACGATAATATACAACCATTCTCAAGGATCCATCCTTCTTCGCAACTAGAAGCACTGGGGCTCCCCAAGGTGATGAACTCGGTCGAATATAACCTTTCTCCAATAATTCCTTAATCTGCTTCTTAATTTCCTCCAGATCATTTGCGGGCATCCGGTACGGTCTCTTGGATATTGGTCTGGTGTATGGTAACAATTCGATCAAAAACTCTATGTCCCGATCCGGTGGGATGCCGGGCAATCCCTCGGGGAATACATCGGGATAATCCTTCACAACTGGTACTTCCTCCTGAACTACTCCCGAAAGAGAATTCACTTGAGTTCTCCTTGGCGTATGCCTCGACACATACTTGATCCGTTTCCCCTCTGGGGTGTTGAGAAGAATTAACTTACTGGCACAATCAATATTCCCTTCATACTTGGATAGCCAGTCCATGCCTAGAATTATGTCCAATCCTTGTGATTCTAGGATGATGAGGTCTGTGGGGAAAACGTGTCTCCCTATGGTCAATGGCAACTGAAAACATCCCCGACTAGCCATATACTCTGCTCCTGGGGAACTCACTAACATAGGTGACTTAAGGGCTACGGTCGGCAACTTAAACTTATCCACAAACCCCCTTGATATGAATGAATGTGATGCACCAGTGTCAAAAAGAACAAGGGTTGTAAATAAATTAATCAAGAACTTACCAACAACGGTGTCAGGTTGGTCATAAACTTCCTCCACATTGACATGGTTCACCTGACCTCTAGTGAAGGGATTGGGCTTCTTGCCTCTAGAGCTTCCATTACCGTTTCGGTTCTTTGCCTCAGGGCAATCGGTGGCGTAGTGTCCGGTTTTCCCGCACTTGAAACAGGTAATGTGGCTCAGATCCTTCTTTGCCGGTGTAGCGGGGTTGGATTGATGCTGATTGTTGTTTCCTCCGTTCCCATTGCCATTCCTATGGCCATTATGGTTGTGTCCATTCCCTCCATGATGTGAATGTCCTCCATGGTTATGGTGAGTGTGTCCACTATACTTGCCAGATCCTGGTCCATTATTTCCCGAGTACGGGGTATAGCGGGGCTTCTGCTGAACACCAGAGTTGTACTTTCCCTGTTCGTACTTCCTCTTGTGATTCTCCACCTGCTGCTGCTTGCCTTCCAGAATGAGAGCCTTATCGACCAACTCTTGGTAATTGTTAAAGGTAGCCACAGTCAACTGAAGTCCCAGATCATCGTTTAGTCCGTCCAGAAATTCTCCTGCTTAGCGGCATCATCAGCCACATCTCCGGGAGCATACCTGGATAACTTGCTGAATTCCTCCACATAATCACCAACATAACGATTTCGCTGGTGTAAGTTGTGGAACTCACGCTTCTTCAGACTCATAGCTCCGGCTGAAACATGTGTGGTACGGAACGCCTGCTAGAACTGATCCCAAGTCACATTGGCTATGGGGAATGTGGTGGTGTAATTCTCCCACCACAAGGCTGCTGGTCCATCCAGTTAATGTGTGGCAAAGCGCACCTTCTCAGCATCAGTGCATCCTGCGGTGGTCAGCTCTCTTTCGATCTTGCAAAGCCAGTCATCTGCAATGATCAGCTCCGTGCTGCTAGAGAACACTGGTGGGTTCAACCTCAGGAAACGGGTAAGGTTGTCAATCGGGGGTGGTGGCGGTGGGTTGTTGTTGTTGTTGTTGTTGTTGTTGTTGTTGTTGTTGTTGTTGTTGTTGTTGTTGTTGTTGTTGTTGTTCTTGTTGTTGTTGTTGTTGTTGTTGTTGTTGTTGTTGTTGTTGTTGTTGTTGTTGTTGTTGTTGTTGTTGTTGTTGTTGTTGTTGTTGTTGTTGTTGTTGTTGTTGTTGTTGTTGTTGTTGTTGTTGTTGTTGTTGTTGTTGTTGTTGTTGTTGTTGTTGTTGTTGTTGTTGTTGTTGTTGTTGTTGTTGTTGTTCTGGTTCTGATTCTAGATGAGTAGCTGCATGAGGGCATTCTAGTTCTGGATCAATTGGGTAAGTTCCGGTGGGAATTCTGGGTTACGTCTTGGAGGCATCTGTCCGGTTTAGAGTGGATGAGAAATTAGAATATAATAAGTGCCCAATGATAAAAAGCACTACCCATATGCTAATGATAGCAAGAGAACTCCAAATCAGGCAATTCACACGTATCACACCACACAAGCAAAACCTACATGTAAGGTCATATCCACAAGAGATATGATCTCTTCATACTACCACAAATCATTAGTTGGACTCAACTTGGTAGTGGTGGTCTGAACTAAATCTTCTCAAATCAAAGTCAACTCTAGCTTCTTCTTCGTCGTCAATGATCTCTTCATAGGTCATGGTCTCATCGAGCTGAGCAACTTGGTGATGGGGTTCGTCAACTATTTTATTGAAGTGAAGAAGAGATAGAAATGAATAGAGAAGAGTATAGACCAACGAATATTTAAGGAAGTCGTAAAATAGAGTTTTCTTCCTATGGCTTTCCATTTCCTAGTGGCCGCGTCCTATAGTCAGCGTGTGCTATGATACCATCTTGTGGCGACCCGACCCAAATGGATCGAAGTCTCTGTGCTTAAGTGTCATCCCTGGATCGGTATGCTGACACACACAGTACTCGAGGAATTATAACAGAGTTCAACCACACTGTGGGTTTCTAAATATGGTTCCAAGAGTTATTTTGTGACATCAGACTCTAGTGTTGGAGACTACACATGTGAATGCTGCAAAATGGACAGGGATGACATGCTTTGCTGCCACATCTTGAAGTTTTTGACCGAACTTGGTATCGCTAATATTCCAGCAAAATACATTCTTTGAGATGGACACCTAGGGCAATTCCCAGTGCACCCTCTCCTGTCGAAGGTCAACCCGATGAATTGCCAGCGCGGTCCAAGAAAGAAATAAGGCATACAAACTTGACAATGGATTTTGCAAGCCTTGCTCATGTTGCTAGTGCGACAGATGCTACTTCGGATATCATAAGGAAACATATGCGGTCAGCTCGGACAGAAATAAGACATTTGAATTGTTCGAAGAAAAACAAGCCAACAATACCTCCCAATGCACCCCCTGGTGGTCCACCATCATCAAGTGGTGGTTCTGCACCACAATCCAGTGCTCCTTCGACAAACAATGCCCCTCCTCCACCTCCTACTGCACCTGCATGACCACCAAGCAGCTCTGCATAGCATCCCACTACTTCTGCACCAAAGCAAAGAAAGGCAGCCCCAATGGCTGATCCTTCTAGAGTATGTGCACAGCCCATGCCAGGGCTTGCACCTCAGCCTAGGGGCCTCCACCAGTGCCAATGGTGGCTGCACCACCACCAAGAGTTGCTACAACACAACCAAAAGGGACTACACCGGTAAACAGAGGGCCTGCACAACTACACATGGGGGCAGGCCCCCTACCAAAGGGTCCTGCACAACCAAACAGGTGGCCAGTAGAAACACCCAGGGTAGCTGCCCCACCACCGCCATCGGTACTTGCTCAAGTGCAGAGTGGCTCCGGACAACATCCTACTTCTACACAACAGCAAAAGAGTGGAGCCCCGCAGTTGTCTTCTTCTGCAACACCTCATGGTGGTCATGCACAGCCACCACTCCAATTTGTGCCACTACGCAGGGGTGGCGAAACGCGGGTAGGTGCTTCTACAATTGAACAACACCTTGCATATCCTACTCCAACACGTGACCCGCCAATCCCTAGAGACCCACCAAAATCAAGAACCAAAGGAAGGGCGAAAACTAAGAGGATTCAATCGGCACTTGAACTGCACCCAAAAAAATGAACAAATACAGTTATAGTGGCTCTGTTGAACACAATTTGGCACTCTGCCCAACAAGATTGGTGTGAAAATCACACCCTAGAGAATGAAGAAGGTGGAGATGATGCTTGCAAAGCAAGATATTGGAGGAGGCCCACACACTACCCAATATTCCTTCTAGATAATTCCTCTATTTGAACTATTATTCATGTTCCTATTCCATTGTTTACAATACCATAATCTACATATGTATGAGGGCTTTGAATTTTAGCTTACAACTCTGTAATTTGATTGAACCATGTTAAACAGAGATCTTATCTTCAAAGTTGGTTCTATTGCATTACTTTTACTATGCATGCAACTTGTGTTGCATATTGTCCAAGTTTCAATAATGATACTGGCTACTAGTTGGTATGTGATAATAATTGAATAGCAAAACACACAAACAAATTGAAGAAGAAATAATAAACTCTTGCATAGAAAAAATGTAGGAAAAAAATTATGGATTGAAGGAACTTTATGGGTTGAAATTACTACAAGAAAGTTATAGGCTAGTATTGTTGCAAGTATAGTCACAAATGCAAGTAAGTTTCTGCTTTTTGAAAAGTCGTGCAAGTTTGTTGATAAAAACTCACCTAGTGTAGCTTCAAGATGTCTTTTCAAGGGGACTTGTTGTAATTGGTGTTGACCCAATTGCTTGTCAGTTGATTTCTGATATTCAGGATGTCTGAACATTGAGGAAGATAGAGTGGACATCTTCACTAACACACTGCATTGTTCTAGGGGGCAATTCCCACATACATATCTGGGCTACCTTTGGGAATTTATAAACCAACTGTAGAGTAGTGTCTTCCCTTAGTTAACAGAGTTGCAAAGAGACTTGCTAGCCTTTCTATCTTCATGACACAAGCAGGGAAAGTTCTGTTAGTCAAATCAGTTCTTTCTTCCTTATCTGTCTTCTTCATGAGCTGTTTGGACATTCCAATAACAATTAAGGAGCAGATCATCAAATATTTAAGACACTTCTCTAGAGGAGCTCTGACACGGAGGATAGAAGACCAGCTTTGGTGGCCAAGCACACAGTATGTAGACCAAAAAATCAGGGAGGATTGGGCATCTTGGATATATACACTCACAACAAAACCCTGCTGATGAAAAACCTGCACAAATTCTTCAATAGTCATGATATACCTTGGGTACAATTAATCTGGGAAACTTATTATTCTGATGGGCAACTTCTAGGAGATAGCATGATTGGCTCTTTCTGGTGGAAATCAAACCTGGCTCTTATGGATCAATACAAAGCAATAGCAAGATGTAATGTGGGAGATGGTAGGACAACTTTATTCTAGGATGACCTGTGGCACACATCCATTTTTAAACACAAATATCACCATCTGCACTCCTTTGTCAGAAACCCACAAGTAACTGTCCAAACAGTAATCAATACTGAATACCTCCAGGACTTATTTCATTTACCACTCACAACTGAAGCCTATGAGAAATTCCTGCAGGTGGAAGATATATGCATCACCACAAGGCAATCTGAGCATATGGATTCTCTGGACACCTGGAGTTACATTTGGGGAAATGAATTCTATTCATCCATCAAAGCCTACAAAGTGCTGATTGGCCACAAGCAAGTTCCCCTACACTTCAACTTGGTTTGGAAATGCTCCTGTCAGCCCAAACATAAGGTTTTCTTCTAGAAGCTACTTCATGATAGAGTTAACACAAGGAATCTGCCCAGGAGAAAAAACTTTGTGTTAGAAGCTTACAATTGTGCTGTGAGAGACTGTCAATAGGAAGAAACTCTACTTCACTTATTTTGGGGCTGCTCTTTTGCACAGCAATGCTGGGATTACATCTGTCCTACCAGAACTCCAAATCTATTAGTTCTGGAAGCTTTTTAGGATCATAAAAATAAGCTCCATTTTCCATTATTTATGGAGATCATCATTCTCGGATCATGGGCCATTTGAATAACCAGAAATAACAAGATATTTGAGAATATTACACCAACTTTCCAGGGATGGAAGTTCATATATCTAGAGGAGCTAAAACTACTGAAATATATAATGAAACTAAAGCATGAGAGAAAGTTCTCTACCTGGTTGGATACTCTATTGTAATTTCTTTTTATTTTATTTTATTTTTTCTTATTTTCTTTCTCCTGTTGTAGTCCTTTTTCCTAGTTTCTCTTGATGTCTTCTTCTTCTTTTATTTTTCTTCTTTCTGTTTTAGGGCTTACCTCAAGCCCTTAAGACTACTCTACTTAGTTCATTAATTAATAAAAGTTGAAGTGGAGTGTTTACCCTACTGTTTATAGTAAAAAAAATAGGAATAGTCCTTGCCTCCCAACCACTTGCGAGTGTAAGAGCGGAAACCCCACAGTCAAACCTGTACAACAAAAGGAAAAAACAGTATGTTATTAGTTGCATAGTTTCTTGTATGTACTATAAATATAGTGAAAAATAAAGAAAAATAAAAGGTCAGATCAAAATAATGATTGTAAAAAAGCTAGCGATTTGGGTGGCGTGGTTGCTTACTCATTGTTTTGCTTTGGTACATCAATGTCGATAAGTTTAAAATTGTCCATGACAATGTGAGACTTGGGGTAGTGTTCCTTCGAGAGAGCTTGGACACTTGCGACAATAGACCTTGCACAATCGTCCAGGGTCTTGTTGGGAAGCGTCCTCCATGAATCAAGCGCCTCAAACTTTCGATCTCGTATATTCACTTTGAAAACCCGGTAATGGTTTCATGTGATTGGCTTTGTTTTGTCAATCTTCTCCATGACAGGGAACATAATCTGTAGAATGAGGAGGCAACCAAAAAAGGTTGTTATACAGCCCAAAAAAGATATGATGTGAATGTGGGCAACTTATACAACTATGCTCAGGCAAATTCCTAAAAAATATGTAAGCAAGTTTGTGTCTTTTGTTCTAAACAACTTGTGTAGTTGCCCTAAGGGAAGTAGAAGAATCTGTGTGGTCAGAAAGCATATTTACATATGAAAAATAAACATAGGAAAACAAGCTTAAAAAATAAGCAACTTGTGTTATTACTCTCTAGCAATTTGGTACAATCATTTGAGCAACTTGAAACACATGGGGGGATAATGGGAGGGATGATGTGTGGTAATGCCATAAGCAACTTATGTTGCTACTCAGGCAAGTATAAACATTTGTGTGAGAAACTTCTTGCATGCTATGTGGTTGTTTACACACTTGTTCCATGCATTGTAGCTACAAAAAATAAAAGAAAATGATATGAACAACGAGTAACATTTTGGCTGACCAGATCTTTATGGTCCAGCCGGTTGGATTTGTTGAATCTTGAAACAAGCTCTTTGCTATCTAATATCATCTGCTGCAACTCTGTCTGAAAAAGCAAAGAAAAGGAAAAAATGCACCTACAAAACAACACAAGAAAAAGCGAAACATTGAAAAACATAAAATATGACTACCTTTTTCTTACCGAGAATCTCAAGGGCATCACCACCTTCTTTGAATCTGGTGGCAAGTTCATCATGATGGACTGTGTCCCAATTTCAACTACATGGGACAATAGGAAACCTTCCCTTTTCATTTCGTTAGGAAGCTCCCTCATGGTTACATAGTATCGACGGTAGTCGATTACCTTTGGATTACATTAAAAATGAGAAAAAAAAACAAAATGGCATGCTGACATGTTGCTCATAATCAAAAACAAAAAGTGGTTTAGAATCAACTTGTTGTTCTGTTGTAGTTTTCCATAAAACTTGTCTGCTGTTGGTGTATGATATGCCTACATGACATTACATATGTTGCCTGAACAAAGTAAAAAGTCTTGGTCATTGTTTTACCCGGTATCTACATCAGGCGATTCTTCTTCATTTAAGCTCCCATGCAAAATAACCGATGCATATAACCAGTTGACATCAGCTCTGTGTAGAAAGTTTTTTTTTCTTGCTGTAGTCCATGAATAGTGACCTCATGCAAGGGGCTGGCTTGATTATCCTTCTTTCAAATTGATTAAGGACATGTTCTCCAAAGCTGCTGCTGTTGTAATACTTGCTACCTGATCCTTCTTATGCTTGTTAGAAGTTTTTTCTGGTGTGGATACTTCACGTGCTTCATTGCCAGCTCCAAATTGCAAATCATCAGTGTCATCAAGAATTTGTGTGTACTCACGTTCTGTGATACTGCTTGGCCCATCACCTTCCTGTGCTCCCTCAACTGTAGTTTGTGGATCAAATATCTCATTTAAGACGAGTGTGAAAGATGGGACTGGGCAGTACTCATGAACAAAGTTGTTTGATGACGCGCTTTTGCTTTGGTGAATCTGTGGTCCATCCATCTCTGCTTGCATGAAAATGGAAGACATGCTGCTTGAGCTTTCTACAAGTTTTTTGCTTGGAGGGGCACACCTTGCTATGAGATCACTGATTTCCATAACATTTATTTCTAGGTTACTCTTTGTGCTCCCCTTGAATTGTAGTGGTGGACGGTTTTCTTTGTTAGTGATAACCCACAAGTATATGGGGTCGCAACAGTTTTCGAGGGTAGAGTATTCAACCCAAATTTATTGATTCGACACAAGGGGAGCCAGAGAATAATCACGAGTATTCGCAGTTGAATTGTGAATAACCACACCAGAAAGACTTAATATCTGCAACAAAGTATTTAGTAGCAAAGTAGTATGGAAGTAATAATAGTGGCAAAAGTAACAGTGGCAGTTTTGTGGTGATTGTAACAGCAGTAGCAAGGAAAGTAACTTAGCAAAGATCAATATGTGAAAAGCTCGTTGGCAATGAATCAACAATGATAATTGTGTTAGATGATATTGATCATGTAGCGGTTATAAAGTAGGGTGACACAGGACTACCTCCAATTCATTAATATAATGTAGGCATGTCATACGTGCTTATGGAAAAGAACTTGCATGGTATCTTTTATCCTACCCTCCCGTGGTAGCGGGGTCCTAATGGAAACTAAGGGATATTAAGGCCTCATTTTAATAGAGAACCGGAACAAAGCATTAGCACTTAGTGAATACATGAACTCCTCAAACTACGGTAATCACCGGAAAGAATCCCAATTATTGTCACCTTGGGTATGCGGATCATAACTCATAATAGGTGTCTACAACTTGCAAGATAGGATCAAGAACACAAATATATTCATGAAAACATAATAGGTTTAGATCTAAAATCATGGCACTCAGTCCCTAGTGACAAGCATTAAGCATAGCAAAGTCATAGCAACATCAATCTCAGAACATAGTGGATACTAGGGATCAAACCCTGACAAAACAAACTCGATTACATGATAAATCTCATCCAACCCATCACCGGCCAGCAAGCCTATGATGGAATTACTCATGCTTGGCGGTGAGCATCATGAAATTGGTGATGGAGGAAGGTTGGTGATGATGATGGCGACAAATCCCCCGCTCCAGAGCCCTGAACAAACTCTAGATCATCCCTCTCGATGAAGAATAGGAGGTGGCGGCGGCTCCGTATCATAAAACATGATGAATCCTTCTCTCTGTTTTTTCTCCCTGAATAGGGTTATATAGAGTTGGAGTCGGGGTTGAAGGAGGTCCAACGGGTCCACAAGCCCTCTAGGCATGCCCCAGGGGGGCGCCCGCGAGGCTTGTGGCCTCTGGGTGGACCCCCTCTTATAACTTCTTGTGCCTGTATTTTTTATACA